>NC_057800.1:236292001-236484529 GCF_018294505.1 Triticum aestivum
CGCGTGCCTCTCATCCTCCTGGCGCCGCAGTCGGCTGTGACGGCCTGTTGGGCCACTGGGCCAGGCCAGGCTGCACAGTGACGGGCTGCACAGGGAGATAAGTGAAGGTAAGCTTTTTTCCACTTTTGTTTTCTTTTCTATTTTCTGACATTTGTTTCTGCTTTTAAAATAATACTAAACTAATTTATTTCCTTATGCCAATTTTTGTAGGAGCTAATGGTATTATTCCAGAGCTCCTCAACAACTAGCATAATTTTTGGACATATATTATTTATATAACATATATATATATATATCCAAAGCAAATAATTATGCATTAATTCCAAATGGCCAAAATAAATATTTATGAGCTCCTGAAAATATTTGTTAGAATTTTACCTCTGACCAATATTTTCAGAGAGCAACATGAACATTTTCTTGGACCCTTTTGGAGCAATTTTTATCTGGGTTATTTCCATAAATAATTTCTGAGGGTTTGACAAATCCCCATTTCAAATTTAAATGAAATTTAAACATGATGCGAACATGAAGGCTAGCCTAGGTTATACCAGAACTAGGGATGTGACATGTGTTATGTTTATCTGCAGCCTAAAATGCCAGGTCATAAGGGGACCATCACAGTACATGGGAGCAGGAAGATCGCTTTGGAATGTGAGGAAGGTGATGCGGCTTATGCTGAGTCGGTGTGTGCCACAAAGGAGCTGAAGTCTTATAAAGACCAAGTTGATCCGGCAGACATGAATTCTTTGAAAAAGCCAACTACGGAACACGATCCAGCGTTGAATTTTAAATCAGCCACAGATACTAAGATGGTTGATTTTGTTCCTGGCGGTTCATCCAAACAGTTCAGTATCAGCGCTAACCTGGATCCCAAATAGGAAAGCGCGCTCATAGAGTTCATCCGTGAGAACCGGGACATCTTTGCATGGAAACCTTCTGACATGTCAGGTGTATCGAGGGAACTCGCTGAGCACACACTTAACATTGATCCTAAGTTTAAACCGGTCCGGCAGTTTCTCCGCCGCTTCAATGAAGAAAGGCGTAAGGCTATCAATGAAGAGGTAGCTCGATTGTTGGCGTAGGGTTTATCGTGGAAGTCTTTCACCCAGAGTGGTTCGCTAATCCGGTGCTGGTTCTTAAGAAAAACGACACTTGGCGTATGTGTGTAGATTACACATACTTGAACAAAGCTTGTCCTACAGACCCCTTTGCCCTCCCTCGTATTGATCAGATCATTGATGCTACGGCGGGTTGTGACCGTTTGTGTTTTCTGGATGCTTACTCTGGTTATCATCAGATCAAAATGGCAGTTAAGGACCAGGAGAAGACAACTTTCATCACTCCCTTTGGAGCCTTCTGCTATGTCTCACAGCCCTTCGGGCTTAAGAGTGCCCAGGCGACTTATCAACGCTGTGTTCAGAATTGTCTTCATAAGCAAATTGGGCGTAATGTTCATGCATATGTGGATGATATTGTGATAAAATCCAGAAAGGAGGAAACATTGATAGGTGATTTGAGAGAAACCTTTGACAATCTCCGCATTTACAAGATGATGCTCAATCCGGAAAAGTGCGTCTTTGGTGTCCCGGCAGGCAAACTCTTGGGATTTCTGGTATCGAACAGAGGTATTGAGGCTAATCCGGAAAAAATCTCAGCAATCACATCTTTGGCTAAACCGACGTGTATCAATGACGTTCAACATTTGGCCGGCCAGATTGCGGCTTTGAGCCGGTTTATCAGTCGTCTTGGGGAGAAGGCTATTCCTTTATATCAGATGCTAAAGAAAACAGATGATTTTGTCTGGAGCGAGGCGGCTGATAAAACATTTGAGGATCTGAAGAGGCAGCTAGTTGAACCGCCTGTGCTTGCAGCCCCGATCGATAAAGAGCCGTTATTACTATATGTGGCTGCGAATGCCTGAGCTGTTAGCGTGGCTATTGTGGTGGAGCGCAAGGAAGTTGGAAAGGAGTATCCGGTTCAACGGCCGGTTTATTATATCAGTGAAGTGCTCATTGAATCAAAGCAGAGGTATCCACATTGGCAGAAGCTGGTATATGGAGTGTTTATGGCAAGCCGGAAGCTTAAACATTATTTCCAGGGCCATCCTATCACAGTGGTCAGTTCAGCACCTCTGGGAGATATCATTCAAAACAGAGAAGCAACTGGCCGGATTGCCAAGTGGGCTATTGAGCTTGGACCTCACGGGCTCAAATATATACCTCGCACAGCGATCAAATCGCAAGCACTCGTGGACTTCATCAATGATTGGACGGAATTGCAGGCACCAGAGGAGAAGCCAGATAATACGTATTGGACTATTCACTTTGATGGATCCAGACAGTTGGAGGGCTCGGGGGCTGGAGTCATACTAACTTCCCCAAGAGGTGACAAGTTTTGTTATGTCCTCCGTTTAATGTTCCCTTGTACTAACAATGCAGCTGAGTATGAGGCGTTGCTCCACGGTCTTCGGATGGCTAAGGAAATGAACTTAAGCCAGGTCAACTGCTTTGGGGATTCAGATCTGGTGGCTCAATAGGTGTCTGGCACTTGGGATTCTAAAGACCCACTCATGGCTGTATATCGGCGAGAGGTGGATACAGTGGCTGGTCACTTCAAGGGTTATCAGGTGGACCATATAGACCGGCGAAAGAATGAAGCGGCGGATGCTTTAAGTCGCCTTGGTTCTCAGCGTAAACCGGTTCCACCAAATGTCTTTCTTGACGTGTTGCATAATCCGTCAGTCAAGGTACCAACAGAGGAAGAGTTGGCTATTCCTGATCCAGAGGCTCAATTGGTGGCGGCTTTGCATGTCATACCGGATTGGACAATCCCATATCTGGCTTACATGAACCGGGGCGAGTTACCGGACGATGAAACCTTGGCCCGACAGGTAATCCGGCGTTCCAAGTCCATGACCATAATCAACGGGGAGTTACATCGTTATAGCGTCTCAGGAGCAATTTAGCGTTGTGTCTCTCCTCAAGAGGGTTGTGAGATTTTGCGAGAAATCCATGAAGGGGATTGTGGTCACCACGTCGGTTCAAAGTCTTTGGTTGCTAAAGCTTTTCGCCACGGTTTTTACTGGTTAACGGCTCATGCTGATACGGAGGATTTATTCAAGTGATGTGACGGTTGTCAAAAATTCGCACGCCATGCTCACATTCCGGCTCAGGAGTTGAGGATGATTCCAATAACTTGGCCGTTTGCGACTTGGGGGCTTGATATGGTTGGACCCTTCAAGCGATCCAAGGACAAAAAGACCCACTTGTTAGTGGCAGTTGATAAATTCACCAAATGGGTGGAAGCAGGGCCAATCAGTAAGTGTGATGCGGCCACGGCGGTTCAATTCATCAAAAAGGTGATATTCCGGTTTGGTTTCCACACAACATTATAACTGATAATGGTACTAATCTGTCCAAGGGAGAGATGGAGGAATTTTGCCAACGTGAGCACATCCGGCTTGATATAGCATCGGTGGCTCACCCCCAGTCTAATGGTCAAGCGGAGAGGGAAAATCAAGAAATTTTACGAGGTATCAAACCCCGGCTTATGGTTCCTTTGAAACGGACACCGGGTTGTTGGGTTGAGGAGTTACCTTCTGTGTTATGGAGCATCAACACCACACCCAACAGGTCTACGGGTTACACACCTTTTTTCATGGTTTATGGAGCAGAGGCAGTTCTTCCTAGTGACATCCGTCACGACTCGCCCCGTGTGACAGCTTACGTTGAAGCTGACAATGAGAAGGCACGTCAGGATTCCCTGGACCTGTTAGATGAAGAGCGTGATCTTGCGGCAGCACGTTCGGCGATTTATCAACAAGATCTCCGACGTTATCACAGCCGCCGGGTTAAGACCAGAACCTTTCAAGAGGGCGATTTGGTGCTCCGGCTCATCCAGGATCAGACTGATATGCACAAGTTATCCCCACCTTGGGAAGGACCATTTGTGGTCAGCAAGAATCTGCACAACGGGTCATACTACCTCATTGATGTTCGAGAGCACAAAGACTCACGTAAATCGGAGGAGGAGACCAAGCGGCCGTGGAATATAGCTCTTCTTCGGCCTTACTATACTTGAGCCACAGGCTCTTCATATGTACATATTTATGACAATGTATATATTATATAATAAACCGGAGCCTCGAATAAAGCGGGGTCTCTGTTCTTTTTACATCATGTGTGTGCCTATAAGGGTTTCTGCTAACAAAGCAAATTTTGTTAAACCGGTCTCTGCAGCCGCACGGATACAAAGGGATTTCACTAGGGGCTTGGTTGTTATCACACCATAGCTACACCTCTTGATAGGCGTTAAGCCACAAAGGAAATTATGTGGGGCCAAAGAGAGTGTTGCACAAAGCACAAACTCAAACATGGGCACTCACTGAGCACAGCTCACAAAGTTACTTGGGGGCTCTTTGCGCAAAGTAACAAAGAGTTTGAAAGGACCCTTGTAATTGGCTATCAAGCCACGACTTGGAAGCCTGGTGTATTCACCTAAAACCCCGGGTTAACCTGCCTTCATCAAGTAAGCCACTCCTGTCCAGGTAATCCTGGTATGACCCGCCGAACGTTTGACAAGTCAATCTTCTACAGACCCTGAACTTGTCAAAGTTAAAATGACGATTGGTTAATTGGAGGCCCATCTTAAAAGGCTTTGTTAAAAGGTTTAACTCAGAGGCCAGGCAGCCCATGAAAAGCCTCGATTTGGAGCCTGGCAGCTCGTAAAAAGCCTCGCATATTTCTTTTTTGAGTCCTATTTGCTAAGTTTTCTGCCTTTATTGAGGTTCATAATATGTTCTGATAAACCGGTGTCCTTGGCCCGGCTTGGATTTCAACTACAAGTTCTCAGTACATGATCAGTTATAAACCGGCGTTCATTACCCCCGGTCTGGTTTGACTAACAAGTCGCCAGTGTTATAAGGAAAACCCGGTGTTTATTATATCCCGGTACGGTTTATTATCATAATCCGGCAAATTAAGGACAGAGTTATCACTGCTCTGGATTGGTGTTTACACCTTTACCATACAAGCAGTTGGTCAGCCAATGAGGTATGTTGCACCTGTTATATTTTATATACAAACTTTGGTTATCCATCCAAATATTGTCTATTCTTGGGCATCATGACCCGTCCAGCGGTAAACCACTAGGACACTTTTCAAGTTCTTGTATCCAGGAACACAACTCGTCATGGGTTATGCATAAATAGATCCCAAAAGGTGGAGCAAGTTTTCACATTATCAAAGCATCACAAAACATGCTTGATGGCATGACAGATAAAGGAGTTTTTGCTATCCTATTACATGAAGCTTCCAAATGGCTCCAATTGAATAATTGTTTTTTGGCATTGGCATACAATATCTGGTAAACCGGCTGCCGGTTTAAGACGCTTCGTCTGGACGGTTTGACGGTTGAGTGTCAGTTGGTGCGATCACTTCTTCTTCATCCCTCCCCAGACGCTGGAAATCAACCGTCGACCAATCGATTCCAGTTAAAGCTTGAAACACGGCCTCTTCATGGATAAGGCTGGAGGGGTTAATATCAGGAGCAAAGGTATGCTTACGGATTGGAGGCACAAGTTCTTTGACTTCATGGATTTCGGCAGGCTGTCTCTTCCCTTCAGCGTCATAAGCCGGTTGGAAATGAGACAAGTCTGTGTCCTCTGCCAGTTTGCTGGCTATTGGCCGCATTTCTTTGGTCAGCCTTCGGAGGTCATCATTGTCGAAGTTTGAACCGTCCTCCTTTACACCTGGATATCCTTTAATAATGTCCTCCGCTTCAAGATCTGGGATCCATGCCTTGGCTCGGATTAGTGCGGTTAATGCGCCTGCTCTTGCAGCTGCCTTCTTCAGTTCGGTAATCCGGGCTGGTAACATGGCCAGCTTCTCAAGAGTTCCTTTTATCAGTGATGGTGCCGGTTTATTGTAAGCCGCAGTGCAAATAGCCCGCTGGGACCCAGAGTACAACTGTTCAATCAAGGTATACGCCGCTTTAAGCTTCATCCGCATATCTGTGCCCAGATGAGCAATACGAGTGCCTGTTACGGTTTAAAATCAGCGTTCTGGTCAATGATAAGGTTCCATGAATTGGACAAACTGCACAAGGAGATACTTACCAAAGACAGCGGAAGTCATGGCGTTGATTTGCCGTTTCAAACCAGCTAGTTCATCTACAACTGGTTTCAGGGCTGCTTCGGCATCCTCAGCTCTTTTGGTTAAACTGGTTTTCTCGGTTTCCCAGTCAGCACGATCTTTGTTAAAAGACTCTTTCAGCTTTTCCATCGCTGCCAGGGCTTTGGTCAGCTCCTCTTTAGCTTTCGCAGCTTCTGCTTGTTGGGACTTCACATTCTCTTGCAAATCAGCGGTCCGAGCATCTCTATTGCTTAGTTCGGCCTACAACAGTGAAGAAATGTCAAACAACATGATATATATTTTCTAAGTACAAAGCGTATAACAAGTTATGCACTTCGTACTTGGGGGCTAATGCCTATTTGCTCTGATTCACTACATCTTTTATAAAGTCTCCAGAACAATGCAAGCATTATCCTTGACACTTGGGGGCTAATGTACATCTGTTCAAAACGGACGCATGGATTAAAACCCGGATTACCTTGCAAAGCTAAACCGGCCTTTGGGGGCTACGCTGAGGAAAGCTATATCATTACATTGGTAAAGTATCGGCCTTGGTTTTCACTAAGGACCTAACATTTTGAGGGTCAGTGGGAGAGACTTAAAGTGTTACAAAGACCCGGTTTACGATTAACATCATAAAACGGCCCTTGGGGGCTACTTGGGCTAGCATTTCAACTTTGGAATCAAGAAGTAAAGGGAGATGAAAATACCTCATAGCGTTCCTTCATCAAATTCACCAAACCGGCTTCATAGTCACGGTTTGAGTGCAGACGGTTTAAGAAACCAGAGTGAAGCTCTTCAGCGTTGAGATGGGCATAACTTGATAAGTTAGTACTCCATTTGCCCTTTTCCCTAGCAGCACACTCTTCTTTGGCACTATGTTGGGCTAAGATTACGGGATGGCCAGGAGAGCTATGGCCCATACCAGTAACGATAACATCATCTCCTTGGCCTTCAATGGTTTTTGTGGGTGATGACGGAGTTTCAACATCTCTCATTGGACTAGCCCAGTTTGGAGCTGCCGGTTCAGTGTCAGGCACGGCAGGATCAGCTTCTGGTGGTTCATCAGTATTCCGATCTTGAAGGGGCAGTTCATCAGAGGCGGCTTCAGGATGAGGACCCTCCGGTTCACGAGTTTGGTCCGGTTCACCTCTTTGCTCTTCTTAAAAAATTGCCAGGTTTTCTAACGGATTGTTGACCCGAGCTTTCTTGTTGGGTCTAGCTTTGGCTCTGCAAATAAATTAAAAGAGGGTTAGCATCTTATTCAAGATTTGTAACTCATTGGAAGAAAGGGTTTGAAAACTTACCCTGCCACGGTTTTTAGAGGAGGGAGTTGGGTTGCTGTCGACTCGCCAGAGGATGAGGGAGGTGTCACCTAGTAATTTGAATCGAACGGATTAAGAGGTTGTCTGAAATAACCTGCCTTGGGATAAGAATTGTCAGAAGTGGAAGAGACCTCAGACCGGCGCTTCCGAAGCGGGGTATCAGGTAAACCGGCCGAAGTGACCTGTTGGCCACTGTGCCGGATTGTCCGGCGAGCTTCATGCTGCTGTGTCTTCAAAATAAATGTTGGGTCCAAGTAAGCAAGAGGATGAGAAAAGCTTACTTTCCGGACTGCTTGACGGGTTTTTTGTGTTGGCATAGAGTCTGAACCGGAGGAAAGGGTAATTACCTCTACATCATCAGCTTGGCTGCCTTCTACGTCCTCCTGATAAACATCATTGTTAATGAGGTGCATGAAAAGGGAGCCAAGTGAGTCAAGTTCTACCTCAACTTCCGGATCATCAGCATCTTCATCAAGTTCCATGTTGATCCGGTCAGCTGCTTTCCGCTTTGAGGTCCGCTTGACGACTTTGGTTTTGGGACGGGATGGTTTGACCGCTTTATCCCCGGTTGGCTTTCCCTCTTTATCTATAGATTTCCGTTTCCAGAAGAGATCATCACCCTATTCATACATAAACAGAAGAAGGATTACAAGTTTAACAAGTTAAAGATATCAAAGATGAAAAGGAAGTATAGTGCTTACATCAGTCGGTTTGTTCTTAGTATAGAAGGGGTTCAAGCCGGTTTGACGACAGACTGATTCCGATTCATTCAAAAATTTCTTTACGCCTTCAGTGACCTCTTCATCAGTCACCTGAATGTTGATATGGCGTTGAGGGTCTTCAACATCACTGGTGTACTCACACATTAAACCAGGGCGGCAGCTTAGCAGCAAGACGCTCCAAGATATCCAACAGCGCACGAAATCAACGCATGTTAAACCGTTGGCCATAAAGGCCCGGAGCTTGGCGAGTTGAGGGGCATATTTGGCCCGTTCTGCAGAACTTAAGCGTTGCGGCATTGGATGGGTGTTGGAAAGCCGGTGATCACGATAGCCTGGAAGGGGATTTTCATCTTCAGGAGAAGTATCTCTGCAGTAAAACCAAGTCTGGTTCCATTCCTTAGGGTGGCTGTGCAGTTTGGCATGAGGGAATTCAACTTCCTTCCGCTTTTGAATTGAGACACCACCAAGTTCAGTATTGGGGCCATTTACAAACTCTGTACGCCGGTTCAGATGAAAAAAGTCCCGGAACAGCTCAGCAGTGGGCTCTTCTTGCAAGTACGCTTCACAGAAAACTTGGAAGTTGCATATATTGGACACCGAGTTGGGTCCAATATCTTGAGGATGGAGTTGGAAACTGGCAAGAACATCCCGGAAAAACTTTGACCCTGGCGGTTTGAAAGCCACGACCTATGTGGTCGACAAAAGATCACTACCTCACCCTACCTCGGGGTTAGGAGGATTTCTCTATCCTGGAACTCACCACCAGATCTCCGTCTTCTTTGGCAAGTGCCGATACTAACCATTTCGTTCAATTGAACTTTGGTGATCCGGGAGGGGCCTAGTTGCAAGCGGCAAACTGTTTTGGCCATTGTGAAATGAAAAACCAAAAAGGAAATGCCGGTTTACGAGTCATTCATGGAGGAGCGCAAGATGCAATGGAATAAACATATACGGGTATGTGAAATTGCGTAAACCGGAGACTAATATAATAGTGAATGACAAGGTCATATGAAGGGCATACATGTGTTGTTAAACCGGACTATTACCATCAACGTGCAGAAGTTTGCCGGTTTACTAGGGGCTAATGGTATGAGATAGATTGTTTTTACAAAGGTAAACCGCCTAGATGGTAAGAGGATATGATCTAAGGCGAAGAGGGTAAGTAAGGTAAAAACAGGTTTCACAGGATCACAGGGGCATTTTGGATCTACCACAAGTAGGAAAAGAAAAAGATTTAGACCTAAAAGGAAAAAAGGTTGGTCCGAAACAGTTCATAAAGGGACTAGATCAGTTTTTTTGCGCATAAGGGTTTGTGGTGGTAACAGAAGATTAGCCATGGCATGGGATACGTCAAGTGTGAAGTGTCCATCTATAGACTAAGGAGGAACGGGGAAGAACAGCACCGAAGCCCCGATGAACTTCAAAGAACTGCGAAGAACAAGGAAACCCTAATGGATCTAGAAAGGAAGGAGGAAAGGACTTACTGCGGCCGCGGAAGCAGCGGAGGTGTGCCGCGGAACTCTGGTACGAACAGGTTGATGCAGCGGCCAACGGTGAGGCAGAGGCGAGGCTTGACGATGGAGTGGCTCTCAGGTGCGGAGACATCGCGAGGAAGAAGAATGGATGAAGGGGTAACGGAAAGAAAAGAAAGGGGTCCTCTGCCCCTATTTATAAGGCGAAGCGATAAAACGGCAAGTGCGGGAATCGAGGAGCTCAAAAATGGATAATTAATAATGGTGTCGCCTCGATGACTGGATATGCATTAATGAAGGTAATCCTCAGCTTCAACGAATAGATGACGTCAGGGCGGTTTGTTATGGTCCTGGAGCATGACGTCACGGCGGTTTACAAGATCAAAGTGAAAATGCAAAGGAGGAATTTTTCTAAGTGTTGAAGATTGACATGAACCAGTTCAAACCAATCTGGGGCCTAATGTTGGGGATATTACTACTGGACGTAAACCGGCCAGGAGTAGCCGGATTAGCTTTATGAAGATTAGAAGCCCATGAAGATGTAAGAATGATGGCGCTTTATGAAGGCCCAAGGCCCAGAGGCGAGTTAAGGCCTGTAGATGTAAACCGACTTAATTATGTAACTTGCATTGTAAGATAGGAAGTGTAGAGACCGAACCGGACACGTTTATGATCCGGCTTCGGGACTCTGTAAACCGGCGGGCGTCAACCTGTGTATATAAAGGGACGACCCTACAGCGGTTGAGGGACAGACAACAACTCGAGAGCCAGACAAAGCGGATTCGCTCCCTGGCCTTTGAAACCCTAGCAATACCAATCACAACTAGACGTAGGCTTTTACCTTCGTCGAAGGGGCCGAACTAGTATAAACTCCCCGTGTCCCCTTGTATGATTTAACCCCTTTTAGCTAACCATTTGCGATGGCTCCACGACTAAGTCCTTTCACAAGGACATCTGCCGTGACAAACCCACAACAAAGCTGGCCCCTTGAGTTTTAGAGGGAGGTATTTGATGGCGTGAAGGTCATCTCCGCGTGCCATATGGATGTGGAGAATGAAGTCTTCGATCCACACCACGGGGTCCGTGGTCCCATCGTATGATTCTATGTTCATGGGCTTGAATCCTTCGGGGAATTCGTGATCCAGGACCTCATCAGCGAAGCAATGAGGGTGTGCGGGGCGTCTGTATCGGGCCGTATCATGACGCAGCTCTGACGAAGTCTGTCTGCGGTGTTCGGCCTGCGCATGACTGGGTTTGTCACGTCTGAATAGGTGGCCGTTGTCACATGTCGAGGTGCGCCCTCTTGATCCGTAGATTGATCTGGTAGGCCCTGCTTTATTGTTCAAGTTCTGCCGTAGGTCATATGTATGGCCATGGGCGAATTTACCCTTGCCTGAGTGACGAGGCGGGGCGGGCTGGTGTTTGGCATGGGTTGCCGTTTTGTCCCGGCCACGCTGTGGCCGGTCAGCCGCATTGTACGATGGTGGTATATACTCCGGCGCCTCGTCGTCGAACTGAGGTAGCAATTTACGCTTTGGGTAGCTTTTGGTTGCGCTCTTGAGGCCGTATTCTTTGGCTGCTAGGACATCAGTTCATTTATCATTGAGCAGATCCTGGTTAGCTTGAAGCTGCCGCTGCTTCTTTTTCAGGCTCCTTGCAGTGGCTATTAGCTGGCGCTTGAAGCGCTCCTGCTTAAGAGGTTCCTCGGGCATGATGAAATCCTTGGTGCCAAGGCTCACCTCATCCTCGGAGAGCGGAAGGTAACTGTCATCCTCCAAATCTTTGTGCGTGGCCTGTTTAACATGGCTAACCTGCGCATGTTCCCTTTCGTCTTGTTTGTTTGTTGTGTCGACGGGGTCTTCGTTGTCTTCGACACCTTCCGGAGTGTCATCTTCTCCTATGCCGGTGTTGCTATCTTTACTACGGCGTGACTTAGAGCGGCGCCGCTGACGCTGGCGCTTGGACTATATTTCGAAAGGTTTATCCTCAACTGGGTCTTCCTTGTCGTTGCCGTTATTTTCCTTTGGTGTATCCACCATGTATACATCATACGAGGAAGTGGCCGTCCAGCGTCCGGTGAACGGTGGGTTCTAGTATTCTTCTTTTCCGGCATCGTCGTCCATATCGTCGATGTCCTCGGAGTCGTAATCAAGTTCGTCGGTCAAATCCTCGACCGTGGCTATAAAGTGGGTGGCGGGTGGGAAGCGAAATTCTCCATCGCCAGCCCCTAGTTCGAGCCGGATATAGTTCGGCTGAGAGTCCTCCGTTAAGGACAGACTTTTTAATGAGTTAGCACATCGCCCAGAGGCGAGTGCTGGAAGATGTCTGCGGCGCTGAATTTGAAGATTGATAAACGATCAGGCTCGGCGCCCGCGGGCTCGCGTGATTCGGAACCTACAACCGGAAACGAGTCAGGCGTTCTGGTGGAATTGGCATCGAGCGAGACCAGGTCCATGTGCGGCTCCAATGCCGTGGAATCTGCAGCCTCCGTGGTGGGGTTAATCCTCCCATATTTGGATGGCACGGCCTGCTCCGGCTCTAGGGCCAGAGCGATTACAGGAGTGATCTCTTGGATGCGGCCCGATGATAGATTTAAGTCATGATCATCGGGGTGATTGGGAGCGGCTACCGCGGTATCGAATCCGGTGAAGATCAAGTCTCCACGGATGTCCGCAACATAGTTCAAGCTCCCGAATCTGACCTGATGGCCAGGGGCGTAGCTTTCGATCTGCTCCAGATGGCCAAACGAGTTGGCCTGTAGTGCGAAGCCGCCGAACACGAAGATCTGTCCAGGGAGGAAAGTTTCTCCGCAGACAGCGCCATTATTTATGATTCAAGGGGCCATCAAACCTTTCAGCGACAGCATAGAGGAATTCTCAATGAAACCACCAATGTTGGTGTCAAAACTGGCGGATCTCGGGTAGGGGGTCCCAAACTGTGCGTCTAAGGTTGATGGTAACAGGAGACAGGGGACACGGAGTTTTACCCAGGTTCGGACCCTCTTGATGGAGGTAACACCCTACGTCCTACTTGATTGATATTGATGGGTATGAGTATTACAAGAGCTTATCTACCATGAGATCGTAACGGCTAAACCCTAGAAGTCTAGCCTATATGACTATGGTATTGAATATCCCCTATCCGGACTAAGTCCTCCGGTTTATATAGACACCGGGGGGATCGAGGGTTACATAGAGTCGGTTACATAATATGGAATCTTCATAGTTGTTGGCCAAGCTTGCCTTCCATGCCAAGGAGAGTCCCATCCGGACACAGGTATAGTCTTCGGTCTTCATATCTTCACAGCCCATCAGTACGGCCCATAGATAACAGGCCGGACGCCCGAGGACCCCTTAGTCTAGGACTCCCTCAGCCATCGCTGAGGACGACCGCGTGAACGTTGCACCATCTCACCTTCCTCGGTGGAGAGGATCCGGCTGGATCTGTGACCAGCGGTGAGTGGAGAGAGAGTGTGGCCACTGCTGTCGTGTTTAGATCTGGAGAGGACGAGACAGTGTGAAGAGAGCAACACTAGCAAGCAAGCACGGAGGCTCCTGCCTATATAGTGGAGTACTAGTTTTCTTTTGTTTACCGGTCGGAGCCGGCTTGACCTCGGCAATGACTGTCAAGAAGTCTTCATGCATGTGCCCCGGAGGTGCAGTTGTCGTCATTTTGATCTGAAGCACCGGATTATAACATATAACACGAAAAAATGCCACATGACAAGAAATCATAACCTCACTGCCCAAAGGACACAAGATGAATCCCGACGGATAAACTAGACGAGGATCAAAGCTCAAATTAAAGATAAACTCATAGAAAAGGGGTCCGTTGATAGATGTCCTAATTAACATAGCTGGCTTGACCTAGATGGCAGCCGAGTAGTCTTCGTGCATGTGCCCCCAATGTCTAGCCCAACTCAGTTGTCGCTGTTTAACCCTCGCAGTGATCCGAAGCACATGACACCTAATTTTGCGAGATGACAAGAAACCTTTTTTTAGATTTCTCACCAGAACTACAGCCCTGTATAACACAGCCTGCACGATATGTAGACGATAGCCAATCCAGGCGTGTCTGCTGGAGTCTGGTCACATGCATGGACGAACTGATCTTCCGTGTCTTGCAGGGATCGTCCAGGTACCAACGTATGTACTTCTATTAACTCAGCCGACTTGCGGGGCCGGGGAGTGTGCCTATGGTCAGTTCTCAATTGCAGTCCCACATGTGTGTGCAAACACAATATGACGCGCGTTCCATTCGGAGAGTGGCGTGCCAGACCGACCGACCGTCTGGGGTGCGACGCGAATGCGATGGGCGTGCTGTATACTCCGTACATGTGTACCGCCATTTTCTTGAGGCTTTGCTCCATGGGGCAATCCATGGATACAAAATTAGTATACTGTACTACTCCCTCCGTTCCTAAATATTTGTCTTTAGATATTTTAACAAGTGACTACATACGGAGCAAAATGAGTGAATCTACACTCTAAAATATGTCTAAATACATCCGTGTGTGGTAGTCCATTTGAAATGTCTAGAAAGACAAATATTTAGGAACGGAGGGAGTATTTAAAAGTCGAGGGCGGGCTTTTCTCGTGCGGTAGGCGGGGCAGTTTCGCCTAGTCGGTTCGATAGAGACACGAGAAGATGAGGGAGTAGGCTGCTGCAAACATAGGGCTATGTTATTTGACAGTGAGTTACTGCTGGACAGGCGGGGCGCGGTGATTTGACTTGCCATTATCATTTTAACTACGGTGCTACGACCGACTTGAGTCTCCCAATTCCTGACCACCTCCATACAGGTGCCTCTCCCGATGCTCCACCATGTAGAGGCTGGCTCTTGCTTGAGAGCCCACTCCTCCACTTTTTCCTTGCCTCTTTCCCCCACATATGCAAAAATGCCATGTAAGGCGGGCTTATAGCTCACTATTGTACTTGATCCTACAGGTGCTAAGCCTGCCACATAGGCATAAAGTCTGATGTGGCAAGTTAATTAAGAAGAGAGAGACTAGTTTGGTGACCCCAGGAAGAAACGGTGATAATCGCATGTACCTAGATGAACCAAACTTAGCAACAAAAAACTAAGCACCTATGCATTGGGGACTTGAGTTGCTAAGCCATTTAATGCCCATAGCACCTCATCTAAGCACCATTTCATTGGAAGAGGTCACTCCTTGGCAAATGCAATAAATACTATGAAGAAAGAGATAGAGAGAAGTAAACAAAAAATACTCTCATAGCCAACCTTATAGCTAACCTTGTTGTATGAGTGACTAAGTGATGACTATGTATGACATGCCAACATCAGATAGCCTAACGCACCGTGTTAAATCTCCAAGGGCGTGACCGCGCGAGCGAGGCGATGGTCGTGGTAGGCGCGACCATGATACGGGCTACTGGCAACCCTTGGATCTGAGATCGAACGGTCGCATGCTAAGTTGCTGAAAATTTGCAGAATAACCCTCCAGGATAGGATATTCACCCATAGGTCTAGAATCACGCCATGCAACCGTTCGATCTCAGATCCAAGGGCTCTCGGAAGCCCATATCATGTGAGAATGGAAAGCTTCGTATCACCTGTAATTTTCCTGACGCTTGACATAACATCAAAAGCCATTTAATTGGGCGTCGAGTAGACATGACATCTAATTGGGCCCCCATAGTACTGTGCATGAATCCATTTATCCACCAGGCAAGCCACTACCCTGCCATTCGCATGCGCCCCCACTCGACATTTTTACAATCGATAAACCGCTCCTAGTCATCCCGTCCTTTCACATTACGGCAGTTCCACTAATCCTAACCCTCCTCCCAAATCCATGGCATTCCAAATCTCCATGATCGGCGGTGAGTACAAGGTTAGAACCGTCACCGGTGATGAGTTCGACGTCATCTACACCCGTTCTTCCACAACGGTGAAAGAATGCCTTGCTCGCTTCGAACGCATGTTCGAAAACTCAAATGATGAGTGGGTCGCTGGGCTAGATGTTGAGTACACCACAATCCTGGGAAGCGAGAAGAAACTAAAGGACGCAGAGAAGAAGAAGCCCGCCGTGATCTAGGTTTGCGTGCATGACTTATGCTTTGTCTACCACATATGCCATGCCGGTGTTGAGTGCGAGGAATTTAAGAACTTCCTCAAGGGCGGCCGAGTCAAATTCGTTACTGTAGACTTTAGGAACAACAAGGAAATCCTGGGTCGGATAGGCCTCGTTGTAGGAGACCCCTTTGACCTCCAGAAGGAAGGGCCGGTGCCCTCCTTTGATAAGCCTTCAATGCTGACCCTGGCAGGAGCCATGGTTCATCCTATGTAAGGTGAACTGAAGAAAGCTCCGCACACGTTTCATCGTGCATGGCAGTGGACTGTACTAGATATAGACCACATCCACTACGCTGCAATGGATGGCTACCTTTGTTTCAATATCTACAAGGGTTGGATGAAGAGCAAGAGCCAAGTGTGCGGTTCAAGCAAAGAAGTATCGCCCAAGAGGAAGAGGGACAAGGACGAAGTCGAGGACGTGGACAAGGACTCCGAGTAAGGTGGCAGTGTCGTTGCTCATGGTGGTTCTAATGCAGTGTCTACCGGATTAGTTGCTTAGTTTAATTTCTAGTGTGCTTAGTTTTATTTGAGGGGTGTGTTGTGCTGAGCCCCTAGTAGAACTATGTTATGTTTCTTCTTGTTATATTTCTTACATTTCATCTTTTAGTTGGTATAGTACTACCACTCATTTCTTGACATTATATACGTACAATATATATGGCCAACATCATATAGCAAATAGTTTAGTTGTCAAAGAATTTCAGGGTGCTTAATTTTGTCAAAGAATTCCAGGGTGCTTAGTTTTATTTGAGGGGTGTGTTGTGCTGGACACCATTAGCTTATCATTGTGAGAATCAGCTTATTTTTGTCATGTAACATGGTCAACGGGTTTGACGTGAAAATAACAATGTCTAACGGCATTTCTGAGCAAACATCTAACTTAACGATGGCATTTTTTAGATATCTAATTGCATTTTTGAGCAGGCATCTCACGGATCGATGGCATTTTTTGCTGTCCGATTTGGAAGGCGCACGCATTACCAATCAACAAAGTCATTTTGGAACAAGTGCTGTCACGTTACAATCGGAAACACAAGTATTATTGAAACCGTGGGCGTTCTATTTACCATTTATGTGCCGCCACGCGTCCCCTTTTTTATTATCTAGGAGGCGTCGTGTGGGGTAGCTATTTGAGTACGGGAGGCGTGCGATCAAACCCCTACACCTGCTTATCGGGAGGAGAGCCCTTTGACCTCCATCTGCCGTCCACCTCTCTCCCAAGGTCTCCATTAAGGGCGCCCGCGCCTCTTTTTAATGGAGTGGCAATGTCTCACTCGACTGAGATTTAAGAGAGAAAAAAGAAATTCTGAAAAGAAAATTTTGCATGGATCTTGATGTAAGATCCGACGGACCTATATAGCATCTACTGCGACTTATAGCAAGACTGATGAGAGTGGATAATAATTGTCTTACATAATTAGGAAGATAATTAAAAAAGCCACATGCGGCTACGCCCGAAATACACAAGGGCAAAATAAGAAGGAAGACACATACAATGATCTGGCTCGCTGATCTCTACTTTCTTTATGCGCCGTAGGTCGCGGAGACTAGTTCTCGCGGCGGGCGATGATCTCTTTCATCAGTTTCATGTCCTTAATATGCTGCTTGGCAGCATCCATGGATTCCTCCACCAGCCTGTTGCGCTCGATGCAGAGCATGGCATTCTTGTCCATAAGTTTCTTGATGATGACACCCGTCCTCTGCAACATGGTAGCGGTCTCCTCCTCCTGCTTCGCCCTTCCGACGATCTTCGCCCTCAGCAGGTCGCGCTCACCCCGGAGCTTCGCATTGCCCTCCCCCAGTTGCCGGATGATGGCGGTAGCCTCGTCCTGGATCCTCGCCCAACCGGAGATCTGATCCATCTGGCTATGGACTATCGCATGCATGCGCCTGTAAGAGTCCTCTCCTGCCCGCGAGAAATTTTACCAGGCCACCGTGGCGCGACGGGACCTCCCTGCTGCTTCGGCGATGCGGCGGGGCATCTCTACTGCTTCCGCGGCGTGGCCGGACTAGTCTGCTACATCGACGACGCGGCGGGACCTCCGTGCTGCTTCGGCGGCGCGGCGGGACCTTTGTGCAGCTGCTGCTGCGCGGCTGGAATGTTGTCTGCTTTCGCGGCGAGGCGGGACATCTCTCGTGCTTCCTCTTCCAAGCTCACCTCTCCCTGGTGGAAATCTCTCGACCCAGAACTCACGCTGGCTATGGCTTGATTGACTTGATTGTTTTTGTGGATGACGAGTTGAGGAGCATTGTCCAGTCGTCTTAGCATAGTAGTATTTAGAACCGAGTAGGAGTACTACTAATACGCTCATAAGTGGGAAACCGTTTAGGTTGTGATCGGTGTGAATAGGTTTGCAATTAAATATAGCGTGGTAGTAGTAGTAATTTGGAATGTGACGAGACGCGCTCAAAATTTATTGACGGTTCTAGTTTCAAAGTGCGGCACTATTCCCGGATGGCGTAACGTCAGCACGTTTTCTCGGCCGTGGTGTACCATATGCCATGGTACTAGTTCTTTTTCTACCACTGTGTACGTGCAAAAACTAGCACCATTGGATACATATCTTACGCTTGGCGTTTGACAGGAATAGCCTCGTGGCGAGCTATAGACTAGTCTTTTTTTCCAGACGCATTACACCTATCTCTCAGGACTTCTCGCACGCACCATCACTGCTCCCTAGGTCGATGCCACCCACATACAGTTGTACTCTCTCACACACGCACGCACTCGTCCTCTCTCACACACGCATCTGTAGCTATGAATTGTAGTGTTCTCAACCATCTGATTGGCTCTATCATAGGTTTCACGTTGCTCCTTGGCCTTGAGATTGAGATGTTTTAAACACGGAGGCTAAGATGGAGGCGCGAGATTTTGGTTAATGTGCGGGCCGCACACGGCACCAACACGACCCGAGCTTCGTCTGCCTGGTGCGCATGCAGTCAGATGAGTTATCCAAGTACAGACACAACCAGGCCCTTGTTGGTATCCGCGCCTCGACTTTGGCTGGTCATAGTGGAGAGTAACATAGACCAGTTACTAGTCTATGTTACTAGTACCTTCATAGTGGGTAGTGTCATATAGTATATGCATAATTTGGCAACAAGCGCTCTCTATATGTACCACCTTTTTTCTTTAGTTACATCTTGTTAGTTTTGCTCCATGGCGCTATCCATCTGAAAGTGCAACTATCCCTAGGTGGTTTCGGTAATTCCTAACAACATATAGCTCATTGAGCTAATGCTATTTGAAGATTAATATCTTAGGAAAGCTCAATGATTGGCATGGCATGGATGAGAAAAGTGGATCCCTCAAAATGCTAAGGACAAAGGATTGGCTCAAGCTCAAATCCCAAGACTCTACATTTTCCATTTTAGTGATCCAAGATCACATTGAGTCTATAGCAAAAGCCAATACTATCAAGGAGGGATGAGGTGTTGCTTAATGAGGTTCTTGCTCAAATGCTTAGTGATATGCTCCAAAGCCCTCAACTACTTTCTCACATCCACATATGACCTAAACCAAAAGTCAAACTCGGCCCACCAATTCTTCCTATCTGGCGCCACCGAGTTAAAAATGTCATAGCCACTGCCACAAACCCTAGGCAAATCGGTCTCACCGAGATGGGGTTGTAATCTCTCTGTTTCCCTTCGTAACATTTCGGTCTCACCGAGATGAGCGATTGGTCCCACCGAGATTGCAATGTAAACTCTCTGTTTTCCCTTCGTAACATTTCGGTCTCACCGAAATGAGCGATAGGTCCCACCGAGTTTAACTGACCAACTCTCTGGTTAGCTTATTACCAAAATCGGTCCCACCGAGTTAGTGTAATCGGACTCACCGAGGTTATGTTATGCCCTAACCCTAATCATGTCGGTCCTACCGAGTTGCATGTCGGTCCCACCGAAAACCCTAACAGTCACTAGCTTTGCTGAATCGGTCCGACCGAGTTTAACCATTCAGTCCCACCGAGTTTGGGAAGTTGTGTGTAATGGTTAGATTTTGTGTGGAGGCTATATATACCCCTCCACCACCTCTTCATTCGTGGAGAGAGCCATCAAAACGAACCTACACTTCCAACTCACGTTTTCTGAGAGAGAACCACCTACACTTGTGTTGAGACCAAGATATTCCATTCCTACCATATGAATCTTGATCTCTAGCCTTCCCCAAGTTGCTTGCCACTCAAATCTTCTGTCCACCAAATCCAAATACTGTGAGAGAGAGTTGAGTGTTGGGGAGACTATCATTTGAAGCACAAGAGGAAGGAGTTCATCATCAACACACCATTTGTTACCTCTTGGAGAGTGGTGTATCCTAGATTGGCTAGGTGCCACTTGGGAGCCTCCGACAAGATTGTGGAGTTGAACCAAGGAGTTTGTAAGGGCAAGGAGATCGCCTACTTCGTGAAGATCTACCGCTAGTGAGGCAAGTCCTTGGTGGGCGATGGCCATGGTGGGATAGACAAGGTTGCTTCTTCGTGGACCCTTCATGGGTGGAGCCCTCCGTGGACTCGCGCAACCGTTACCCTTCGTGGGTTGAAGTCTCCATCAACGTGGATGTATGATAGCACCACCTATCGGAACCACGACAAAAACATCCGTGTCTCCAATTGATTTTGAATCCTCCAAACCCTTCCCTTTACATTCTTGCAAGTTGCATGCTTTACTTTCCATTGCTCATATACTCTTTGCATGCTTGCTTGAATTGTGTTAAGATTGCTTCACTTGTCCAATGTTGCTAAAATCTGCCAAGAACTAAAATTGGGATAAGGCTAGATTTTTATTTGGTCAAGTAGTCTAATCACCCCCCTCTAGACATACTTTCGATCCTACAAGTGGTATCAGAGCTTTGGTCTCCATTTGCCTTGATTTCCATAGCTTTTGGTGGTCATAGCCTTGGTTTCACAACCTAGGAGAGTATGGCGTCTAGCGAGGGAAATTACCACCATAGAGGTCCTTGCTTTGATGGTACTAATTTTGCTAGTTGGAAGCATAAGATGAAAATGCATATTCTTGGACATAACCCTGCCGTTTGGGCTATTGTGTGTATTGGCTTGCAAGGTGAATTCTTTGATGGGAGTGAACCGAACCGTGAAGCTACCGCGGAAGAGTTGAAGATGCTACAATACAATGCTCAAGCTTGTGATATCCTCTTCAACAAATTGTGCCCCGAAGAATTCAACAAAATCAGCCATCTTGAGAATGCAAAGGAAATTTGGGATACTTTGATTGATATGCACGAAGGTACCGACTCCGTCAAGGAATCCAAGTTGGATGTGCTTCAAAGTCAACTTGACAAGTTCAAAATGAAGGATGGTGAAGGTGTCGCTGAAATGTACTCGAGGCTTGCTCTTATTACAAATGAGATTGCCGGCTTAGGAAGTGAAGAGATGACTGACAAGTTCATCATCGAGAAGATCCTAAGAGCCTTGGATGGAAAATATGATACTGTGTGCACATTGATCCAAATGATGCCAAATTACAAAGATCTCAAGCCAACAGAAGTCATTGGAAGAATTGTTGCTCATGAGATGTCACTCAAGGATAAGGAGGAGCTCCATAACAAGTCAAGTGGTGCTTACAAAGCCTCATGTGAAGCTCCCACATCATCAAGTGAGAAACAAACCTTCAATGAAGAATTGAGCTCAATGGTGAAGAACTTCAACAAGTTCTACAAGAGTAGAAGCAAAGAGAGAAGTTCCAAGTCAAGGTCCTACAATGACAAAAGATCTTCTAGTCGAGAGCGAAACTGCTAAAATTGTGTAAGACCCGGACACTACTCAAATGAGTGTATGCCCCCCTACAAGAGAAGAGAAGATTCTCCCAAAATAAGAAGTAGAAGAGAAGAATCACCATCGAGGGAGAGAAGGAGTAGGGATGATCGTTATGAACGAAGAACATCTCGGAGAACCAAGGATTCGGAAAGGAAGGACAAGTCATCAAGGAGCTACACAAAACGAAGACATCAAGCTCATGTTGGTGAATGGGTATCCGGCTCCGACTCCGACAATCACTCCGAGAGAAACTATCACTCCGACTCCGAATATACTCAAGATGAAGGTGTTGCCGGTCTAGCACATGTGTCAACCAACTCCTACGACATATTTGATTCACCAAATGAAGGAATTGGAAGATGCTTCATGGCCAAAGGTTCAAAGGTATCACACCCCGAGTATGTTGATTTCAATAGTGATGAAGATGACTTGTTAGGTGATGATGATTTACTTGTTGACAACTCTAGTGATGAATACTATGATGAAACATCAATTAATCATGCTAATCAAGATGAAATGAATGAAAATGATAAGGAGAAGATTGAGTCTCTAACTAAAGAACTAAAAACTCTTAAGTTAGCTCATGAAACTATCTTAGGAGACCATCGAGAACTTTTAAGGACTCATGAGAAATTACGTTTTGAGAAGCTCAATCTTGAGCAAGAGCATGAGTTCTTAAAGGCAATCAATGATGATCTTCGCAAGAAAAGTTCTTCTTATATTGCCAAGCATTTACTCTTATCCACTTACATGCCCCAAGTCAAGTCTAGTAATAAGAACAAGAAGGATTCTTCCTCTAGTAGTAACAATAATCATGCTAAATCCAATATTGTTGCTTCTAGTAGTTCTCTCGATTCCACTAATGATTCTCTTAGCCAAGTTACACTTGAGCAAGAAAATAGCTTATTGAAGGGAATCATAGAGAAAGGTGTTTACAAGAGCCTTGCCGGGAGTAAGCAATTCGAGAAAATTGTACGCAAGCAAGGAAGGCACCGGAAGAATCAAGGTATTGGTTTTGGACGAAAGTTCAATGCCAATGGAGTTGAGTGGGAAGAAGATCAATACCCCAAGACGAAGTTTGTTCCTCAATAAGAGAAGTATGATCCTACTTCTTTCAAAGGGACACAAGCTCAAGATGATCTTCCACCACAAGACCACAAGCAAAAAGGCAAGGACAAGCTTCAAGAGGAAATTGATGCATTTGAAGAAGCTCCTAAGGCCTTGGTCAAGTTGGTTCCTAAGACTACATCAAGTTCCACTTCATCAATTACAACTACAACTCCGAGGATTCCCATCAAGATGGTGTGGATCCCGAAGAAGAAGAACTAGAGAGTTCTCGAGGGTGACTCCGCCAACATACTTCACTCTTATCATTTTGGCAAGAACAAGTGCAATCAACTTCCACATCTTGCACTAGTTCAAGGAGTCACAAACCCACTTGTTGGTAAGACAAGGGACAAGGTAACCTAATGCTCTCATAGACATCATCTTGTGTGTGCATCACTCTATGTCTATGAAAGTGCAACTCACTCCAAAAGATAGCTCCGAATGATCTACATCAACTTAGAGCATCCACATCTTCAACACCTACATGAAGTCATCATCGACAAAACCCAAGGTTAGTTCATCCCTCTTAGGGGGGATCTCACATCTAGGGGGAGCTTTACTCTAAGAATTGAGCTAAAGCAACTCTAATAGTGTGAACACAACAACGCTTTATGCAAAAGTGGTAACCCCACTTGTGCTTAAACGATGAGTATGACCTATGATCAAATGTTCTCATTTGACTCCTAAGTCAATATACTCATATATAGATGACCTAGTCATCGCCAATTGCTTGATAGATGCTAGAATTGTTTGTGCATGCTTTGCGACATATTTCATTTGTCATTTTATTGTGTGAGCATGTTGGTTGCATAATTTACTCATTCGAGGACATCCACTTGTTGTTTTGATTGGTTGGTTTCTTTTTCTCTTGCCAAGTGGATGGAAAAGAATGCCTAAGAACCTTCTCTATCTATCTATGCTATTCTCGTCTCAAACTCTATTCATGCTGCATCACAAAGTTTGATCAAGCCAGATTCGAACCACTCTGTGTGAGGAGCACTCGGAGTCCCTGATTCGTCATAGACTTAAACTTCCAAAACTTCTTTGTGCGTTTCGGTCTGACTGATTCATCCATTTTGGTCATACCGACATCATTAAGTTGATCTAGGTTTTTAATCTCGGTGCAACCGATTTGAACTTTTCGGTCACACCGAGTTGCAGTAACTACTTGCAGTTATGCATCTCGGTGCCACCGAGTTGTTCCACTCGGTCACACCGACAGGGTCAGGCTATATATATCCACGGGCCAAAATTTGGAAAACTTTCCGAACCTCTTCACCCGCACTCAGCCTGCTCTGCCTCCCGGGGTCTTCGGATCGTCCTCCTCGTCGCCAGCCGCCTCCAGTCGCTGGTCTCCGCCGCCGTCAACGGGATCATCTCCGCCGTTGCCGCCGTAGCAAGTCCATCGCCGAACTAGGGTATGGACTTGATCTTTGTGCTTATTCTCACTCCGATTCCCCAGCACATTGTTTTGCCATGTATCTTGCCACGAATGAGATCACTCTACCCAATGAAAACACTCTGTAGTTTAGCTGTGGATTGAAAATTTAGGGTTGGGTTTCCGCTGAAACCATCTCGGACCGACCGAGTTGTTGGAATCGGTTCCACCGATTTGGCTCAGGCCATTGCACATGTGATTCTTGGTCTGACCGAGAATTGCAAATCCGTGTGACCGAGTTTGAGTCTTTGTGAAACCCTAGCAGTCTCGGTGCCACCAAACCGTGACTCGGTCAGACCAAGTTCACAAGTTTAGGTTCCAATAGCTGCTTCGGTATCACCGAGATTTCAAATCGGTAGATCCGAAATGCTTTCTGTGGAAAACTAAAACTAAGTTTTTGATTCATTATTTTGCAAAAACCTCTGCACTTTGTGATACCCATCCACTCTACCTCATCTATAATCTATTCACAGGGTCTGCTGTCAGTGTTTGCATCATGTCAGATTAGAGTGACAGTCAGAACAAGTCTGAGGAGCAAGTGAACTTGAGTGAGGGCACTAGTCCCTCCAGTAGCTCAGATGATGGAAGCAGGAGCACACCCAGTAACTTGCCTAAGGCAGTCACGAGGACCAGAAAGAACAAAACCTCAGATTCAGAGGATGAGGACTATGTGGCTGCTGAGGAAGAGGCCACCTCAAAGAGGAAAGTCCTGAAAAAGGAATATGGCACAACTGCTTCCACTAAGCCAGGGATGAAGCAAAAGGTTCCTGCCAAGAGAGCTCCCATGTCAAAAGCCAGAACATCCACTCAAGAAACTTTGGGATCTGCACCCAACGAGTAGGTTGTGGAAGAAAAGAAAAGAAAGGAAAAGGTCAAGAAGACCACTGCCAAAGTGCTTATTCAATAATGAAAGACTCTGAAGAAGAGGAAGAGGATGCAACACCAACACCCAAAGCTCAAAAGCTTATGGGAGATGCTATAAGTGTAGGGGAACGTAGCAATAATTCAAAATTTTCCTATGTGTCACCAAGATCAATCTATGGAGTCATCTAGCAACGAGGGAGGAGTGGATCTACATACCCTTGTAGATCACGCGCGGAAGCGTTCAAGAGAACGGGGTTGATGGAGTCGTACTCGTCATGATCCAAAACACCGATGATCCTAGCGCCAAACGGACGGCACCTCTGCGTTCAACACACGTACGGAGCAGCAACGTCTCCTCCTTCTTGATCCAGCAAGGGGGGAGGAGAGGTTGATGGAGATCCAGCATGACGGCGTGGTGGTGGAAGTAGCGGGATTCCAACAGGGCTTCGCCAAGCGCTGCGGGAGGAGGGAGATGTGTCATGGGAGGGAGAGGGAGGCGCCAGGGCTTAGGTTAGGTTGCCCTCCCTTCCCCCCACTATATATAGGGCCAAGGGAGAGGGGGAGGGCGCAGCCTTGCCCCTTCCTCCAAGGAAGGGTGCGGCCAAGGGGGGGGAGGAGTCCATCCTCCCCAAGGCACCTCGGAGGTGCCTTCCCCCTTTAGGACTCTCCCCTCCTCTTGTCCCTTTGGCGCATGGGCCTCTAGGGGCTGGTGCCCTTGGCCCATGTAGGCCAAGGCGCACCCCCTACAGCCCATGTGGCCCCCGGGGCAAGTGGCCCCACCCGGTGGACCCCCGGGACCCTTCCGGTGGTCCCGGTACAATACCGATGACCCCGAAACTTGTCCCGATAGCCGAAATAGCACTTCCTATATATAATTCTTTACCTCCATTCCGGAACTCCTCGTGACGTCCGAGATCTCATCCGGGACTCCAAACAACTTTCGGGTTAACGCATACTAATATCTCTATAACCCTAGCGTCACCGAACCTTAAGTGTGTAGACCCTACGGGTTCGGGAGACATGCAGACATGACCGAGATGACTCTCCGGTCAATAACCAACAACGGGATCTGGATACCCATGTTGGCTCCCACATGTTCCACGATGATCTCATCGGATGAACCACGATGTCAAGGACTTAATCAATCCCGTATACAATTCCCTTTGTCTAGCGGTACGATACTTGCCCGAGATTCGATCGTCGGTATCCCGATACCTTGTTCAATCTTGTTACCGGCAAGTCTCTTTACTCTTTCCGTAACACATCATCCCGTGATCAACTCCTTGATCACATTGTGCACATTATGATGATGTCCTACCGAGTGGGCCCAGAGATACCTCTCCGTTTACACGGAGTGACAAATCCCAGTCTCGATTCATGCCAACCCAACAGACACTTTCGGAGATACCTGTAGTGTACCTTTATAGCCACCCAGTTACGTTGTGACGTTTGGCACACCCAAAGCACTCCTACAGTATCCGGGAGTTGCACAATCTCATGGTCTAAGGAAACAATACTTGACATTAGAAAAGCTTTAGCGAACGAACTACACGATCTTTGTGCTAGGCTTAGGATTGGGTCTTTGTCCATCACATCATTCTCCTAATGATGTGATCCCGTTATCAACGACATCCAATGTCCATGGTCAGGAAACCGTAACCATCTATTGATCAACGAGCTAGTCAACTAGAGGCTTACTAGGGACATGGTGTTGTCTATGTATCCACACATATATCTGAGTTTCCCATCAATACAATTCTAGCATGGATAATAAATGATTATCATGAACAAGGAAATATAATAATAACTAATTTATTATTGCCTCTAGGGCATATTTCCAGCAGTCTCCCACTTGCACTAGAGTCAATAATCTAGTTCACATCGTCATGTGATTAACACTCATAGGTCACATCGCCATGTGACCAACATCCAAGAGTTTACTAGTGTCACTAAACTAGTTCACATCATCATGTGATTAAGACTCAATGAGTTCTAGATTTGATCATGTTTTGCTTGTGAGAGAGGTTTTAGTCAACGGGTCTGCAACATTCAGATCCGTATGTACTTCGCAAATTTCTTATGTCATCTTGTAGATGCAACTACAACGCTACATTTGGAGCCATTTCAAATAAATGTTCTACTTGGAGCTATTCTAAATTGTTGCTCCATTATACGTATCCGGTATCTCTACTCAGAGCTATCCGGATAGGTGTTAAGCTTGCATCGACGTAACTCTTTACGTCGAACTCTTTATCACCTCCATAACCGAGAAACATATCCTTATTCCTCTAAGGATAATTTAGACCGCTATCTGGTGATCTACTCCTAGATTACCTTTGTACCCTCTTGCCAGATATGTGGCAAGGCACACATCAGGTGCGGTACTTAGCATGGCATACCGTATAGAGCCTATGACAAAAGCATAGGGGACGACCTTCGTCCTTCCTCTTTCTTCTGCCGTGGTCGAGCTTTAAGTCTTAACTTCATACCTTACAACTCAGGCAAGAACTCCTTCTTTGACTGATCCATCTTGAAGACCTTCAAGATCATGTCAAGGTATATGCTCATTTGAAAGTACCATTAAGCGTTTTGATCTATCCTTATAGATCTTGATTCTCAATGTTCAAGTAGCTTAATCCAGGCTTTCCATTGAAAAACACTTTCCAAATAACCCTATATGATTTCCAGAAATTCTACGTCATTTCTGATCCATAATATTTCTGATCAGAAATTCTATAGTGCTCCCACTCACTTCTTTGGAAATACAAGTTTCTCATAAACTTTGTATACACCCAAAATCTTTGATCATCTCATCAAAGCGTACATTCCAACTCCGAGATTCTTACTCCAGTCCTTAGAAGGATTGCTGGAGCTTTGCATACTTATTAGCATCTTTCAGGATTGACAAAACCTTCCGGTTGTATCACATACAACCTTTCCTCAAGAAAATCGTCGAGTAAACAATGTTTTGACATCCTATCTGCAAGATTTCATAAATAATGCAGTAATCGCTAATATAATTCCAACAGACACTTAGCATCGCTACGAATGAGAAAGTCTCATCGTAGTCAACTCCTTGAACTTGTCGGAAAACAAAACTTAACGACAAGTCGAGCTTTCTTAATGGTGACATTTACCATCATTGTCCGTCTTCCTTTTAAAATCCATCTGTACTCAATAGCCTTACGACCATCGAGCCATTCTGCCAAAGTCTACACTTTGTTTTTTCATACATGGATCCTCTCTCAGATTTTATGGCCTCAAGCCATTTATCGGAATCCGGGCCCACCATCGCTTCTCCATAGCTCGTAGGTTCATTGTTGTCTAGCAACATGACTTCCAAGACAGGATTACGTACCACTCTGAAGTAGTACGCATCCTTGTCATCCTACGAGGTTTGGTAGTGACTTGATCTGAAGTTTCATGATCACTATCATAAGCTTCCACTTCAATTGGTGTAGGTACCACAGGAACAACTCTTTGTGCCCTGCTATACACTAGTTGAAGAGACGGTTCAATAACCTCATCAAGTATCCACCATCCTCCCACTCAATTCTTTTGAGAGAAACTTTTCCTCGAGAAAGGACCCGATTCTAGAAACAATCCCTTATTGCTTTCGGTTCTGAGATAGGAGGTATACCCAACTATTTTGGGTGTCATATGAAGATGCATTTATCCGCTTTGGGTTCGAGCTTATCAGCCTGAAACTTTTTCGCATAAGCGTCGCAGCCCCAAACTTTTAAGAAATGACAGCTTAGGTTTCTCTAAACCATAGTTCATACGGTGTCATCTCATCGGAATTACGTGGTGCCCTATTTAAAGTGAATGTGGTTGTCTCTAATGCCTAACCCATAAACTATCATGGTAATTCGATAAGAGACATCATGGTATGCATCATATCCAATAGGGTGCAGTTATGATGTTCGGACACACCATCACACTATGGTGTTCCAGGCTGTATTAGTTGTGAAACAATTTCCATAATGTCTTAATTTTGTGCCAAACTCGTAATTCAGATATTCATCTCTATGATCATATCATAGATCTTTTATCCTCTTGTCACGACGATCTTTCAACTTCACTCTGAAATTACTTGAACCTTTCAATAATTCAGACTCATGATTCATCAAGTAAATATACTCAACATCTACTCAAATCATCTGTGAAGTAAGAACATAACGATATCCACTACATGCCTCAGCACTCATTGGACTGCATACATCAAAATGTATTACTTCCAACAAGTTGCTTTCTAGTTCCATTTTACTGAAAACGAGGCTTTCAGTCATCTTGCCCATGTGGTATGATTTGCATGTCTCAAGTGATTTAAAATCAAGTGAGTCCAAACGGTCCATTTGCATGGAGTTTCTTCATGCATATACACCAATAGACATGGTTCACATGTCTCAAACTTTTCAAAAACGAGTGAGCCCAAAGATCCATCAACATGGAGCTTCTTTCATGCGTTTTATACCGATATGACTTACGTGGCAGTGCCACAAGTAGGTGGTACTATCATTACTATCTTATATCTTTTGTCATGAACATGTGTATCACTATGATCGAGATTCAATAAACCAGTCATTTTAGGTGCAAGACCATTGAAGGTATTATTCAAATAAACAGAGTAACCATTATTCTCCTTAAATGAATAACCGTATTGCGATAGACATAATCCAATCATGTCTATGCTCAACGCAAACACCAATCTCGATGGTAGAGGGAGCGTGCGATGCTTGATCATATCAACATTGGAAACACTTCCAACACATATCGTCAGCTCACCTTTAGCTAGTCTCGTTTATTCCGTAGCTTTTATTTTGAGTTACTAACACTTAGCAACCGAACCGGTATCTAATACCCTGGTGCTACTAGGAGTACTAGTAAAGTACACATTAACATAATACATCCAATATACTTCTATCGACCTTGCCAGCCTTCTTATCTACCAAGTATCTAGGGTAATTCTACTCCAGTGGCTGTTCCCTTTATTACAGAAGCACTTAGTCTCGGGTTTGGGTTCAACCTTGGGTTTCTTCACTAGAGCAGCAGCTGATTTGCCGTTTCATGAATCATCCCTTTTTTCCCTTGCCCTTCTTGAAACTAGTGGTTTCACCAACCATCAACAATTGATGCTCCTTCTTGATCTCTACTTTTGTGGTGTCAAACATCGCGAATATCTCAAGGATCATCATATATGTCCCTGATATATTATAGTTCATCACGAAGCTCTAGCAGCTTGGTGGTAATGACTTCGGAGAAACATCACTTTCTTATCTGGAAGATCAACTCCCACTCGATTCAAGCGATTGTTGTACTCAGACAATCTGAGCACAAGTTCAACAATTGAGCTTTTCTCCCTTAGTTTGCAGGCTTAAGAAAATCGTCGGAGGTCTTATACCTCTTGACGTGGGCACGAGCCTGAAATCCCAATTTCAGCCCTCGAAACATCTCATATGTTTCGCGACGTTTCAAAACGTCTTCGGTGCCTCAACTCTAAACCATTTAACTGAACTATCACGTAGTTATCAAAACATGTATGTCAGATGTTCGCAACATCCACATACGCCGTTCGAGGTTCAGCACACTGAGTGGTGCATTAAGGACATAAGCCTTCTATGAAGCAATGAGGACAATCCTCAGTTTACGGACCTAGTCCGCATAATTGCTACTATCAACTTTCACCTAAATTTTCTCTAGGAACATAACTAAACAGTAGAACTGAAGCGCGAGCTACGACATAATTTGCGAAGACCTTTTGACTATGTTCAGGATAATTAAGTTCATTTTATGAACTCCCACTTAGATAGACATCCCTCTAGTCATCTAAGTGATTACATGATCTGAGTCAACTAGGCCGTGTCCGATCATCATGTGAGACGGACTAGTCAACATCGGTGAACATCTTCATGTTGATCGTATCTTCTATACGACTCATGCTCGACCTTTCGGTCTCTTGTGTTTCGAGGCCATGTCTGTACATGCTAGGCTCGTCAAGTCAACCTAAGTGTTTCGCGTGTGTAAATCTGGCTTACACCCGTTGTATGTGAACATAAGAATCTATCACACCCGATCATCACGTGGTGCTTCGAAACGACGAACTTTCGCAACGGTGCATAGTTAGGGGGAACACCTTCTTGAAATTTTAATGAGGGATCATCTTATTTACTACCGTCGTTCTAAGCAAACAAGATGCAAAAACATGATAAACATCACATGCAATCAAATAATAGTGACATGATATGGCCAATATCATATAGCTCCTTTGATCTCCATCTTGGGGCTCCATGGTCATCTTGTCACCGGCATGACACCATGATCTCCATCATCGTGTCTCCATGAAGTTGCTCGCCAACTATTACTTCTACTACTATGGCTACCGGTTAGCAATAAAGTAAAGTAATTACATGGCGTTGTTCAATGACACGCAGGTCATACAATAAATAAAGACAACTCCTATGGCTCCTGCCGGTTGTCATACTCATCGACATGCAAGTCGTGATTCCTATTACAAGAACATGATCAATCTCATACATCACATATCATTCATCACATTCCTTTTGGCCATATCAAATCACATAGCATACCCTGCAAAAACAAGTTAGACGTCCTCTAATTGTTGTTTGCATGTTTTACGTGGCTGCTATGGGTTTCTAGCAAGAACGTTTCTTACCTACGCAAAAACCACAACATGATATGCCAATTGCTATTTACCCTTCATAAGGACCCTTTTCATCGAATCCGATCCGACTAAAGTGGGAGAGACAGACACCCGCTAGCCACCTTATGCAACTAGTGCATGTTAGTCGGTGGAACCAGTCTCATGTAAGAGTACGTGTAAGGTCGGTCCGGGCCGCTTCATCCCACAATGCCGCCGAATCAAGATTGGACTAGTAACGGTAAGCATATTGAACAAAATCAACGCCCACAACTACTTTGTGTTCTACTCGTGCATAGAAACTACGCATAGACCTAGCTCATGATGCCACTGTAGGGGAACGTAGCAAAAATTCAAAATTTTCCTACGTGTCACCAAGATCAATCTATGGAGTCATCTAGCAACGAGGAAGGAGTGGATCTACATACCCTTGTAGATCACGCGCGGAAGCGTTCAAGAGAACGGGGTTGATGGAGTCGTACTCGTCGTGATCCAAATCACCGATGATCCTAGCGCCGAACGGACGGCACCTCCGCGTTCAACACACGTACGAAGCAGCGACGTCTCCTCCTTCTTGATCCAGCAAGGGGGGAGGAGAGGTTGATGGAGATCCAGCACGACGGCGTGGTGGTGGAAGTAGCGGGATTCCAACAGGGCTTCGCCAAGCGCTGCGGGAGGAGGAAGATGTGTCATGGGAGGGAGAGGGAGGCGCCAGGGCTTAGGTTAGGTTGCCCTCCCTTCCCCCCACTATATATAGGGCCAAGGGAGAGGGGGAGGGCGCAGCCTTGCCCCTTCCTCCAAGGAAGGGTGCGGCCAAGGGGGGGGAGGAGTCCATCCTCCCCAAGGCACCTCGGAGGTGCCTTCCCCCTTTAGGACTCTCCCCTCCTCTTGTCCCTTTGGTGCATGGGCCTCTAGGGGCTGGTGCCCTTGTCCCATGTAGGCCAAGGCACACCGCCTACAGCCCATGTGGCCCCACTCGATGGACCCCCGGGACCCTTCCGGTGGTCCCGGTACAATACCGATGACCCCGAAACTTGTCCCGATAGCCGAAATAGCACTTCCTATATATAATTCTTTACCTCCGGACCATTCCGGAACTCCTCGTGACGTCCGGGATCTCATCCGGGACTCCGAACAACTTTCGGGTTACCGCATACTAATATCTCTATAACCCTAGCGTCACCAAACCTTAAGTGTGTAGACCCTACGGGTTCGGGAGACATGCAGACATGACCGAGGTGACTCTCCGGTCAATAACCAACAACGGGATATGGATACCCATGTTGGCTCCCACATGTTCCACGATGATCTCATCGGATGAACCACGATGTCAAGGACTTAATCAATCCCGTATACAATTCCCTTTGTCTAGCGGTACGATACTTGCCCGAGATTCGATCGTCGGTATCCCGATACCTTGTTCAATCTCGTTACCGGCAAGTCTCTTTACTCGTTCTGTAACACATCATCCTGTGATCAACTCCTTGATCACATTGTGCACATTATGATGATGTCCTACCGAGTGGGCCCAGAGATACCTCTCTGTTTACACGGAGTGACAAATCCCAGTCTCGATTCGTGCCAACCCAACAGACACTTTCGGAGATACCTGTAGTGTACCTTTATAGACACCCAGTTACGTTGTGACGTTTGGCACACCCAAAGCACTCCTACGGTATCCGGGAGTTGCACAATCTCATGGTCTAAGGAAACGATACTTGACATTAGAAAAGCTTTAGCGAACGAACTACACGATCTTTGTGCTAGGCTTAGGATTGGGTCTTTGTCCATCACATCATTCTCCTAATGATGTGATCCCGTTATCAACGACATCCAATGTCCATGGTCAGGAAACCGTAACCATCTATTGATCAACGAGCTAGTCAACTAGAGGCTTACTAGGGACATGGTGTTGTCTATGTATCCACACATATATCTGAGTTTCCCATCAATACAATTCTAGCATGGATAATAAACGATTATCATGAACAAGGAAATATAATAATAACTAATTTATTATTGCCTCTAGGGCATATTTCCAACAATAAGGGCAGGGGCTGTTCCATCTAAGCCTAAGACTACTCCTAAGACTGCTGCTCCAGCTGCTCCAAAACCCAAAACTGCACCCAAGAGGAGCACCAGGAACATCCCAGCAGCAGAGAAGAACAAGGCCCCAGTGCCTGAAGCTGCAATGGAAGAAGAAGAAGATGAGTCACATGTCTTGAGGAAGTTGAAGCCAAAAATTCCAGATCACAATGATGCTCATCCAGTAGCTGAGAACATGAAGATAAGGAAGGATTTTGGTCTAAGGCTATGGAGAGAGTCAGATCCATATGCCACCAGAAGGAGAACTGATGTGGACTACAGGTTCCATACCAAGGAATAGCAGGACTTCTATGAGACTATCTTACTTGACAAGAAGCCCATAGTGTGTGACATGAGATGGGTCGATTGGGCATTCATTGAGGAAAATGAGGATCACTTCCCTGGTGTATATGACAACTTCAAGGCTTGTGGGAGTTGACGAGTTTGTGGCTCAGAAGCTCACAAAGTGGAATGATGAGATCATCATGCAGTTCTACTCTGCAGCTCATTTCTACCCAGATGGAAGAATTGTCTGGATGTCTGAAGGCACTAGGTACCAGTCAATAGTTGGAGAATGGGCTCAGTTGATCAATGCCCCAAAAGAACAAGAAGATGACTTGGATGTCTATGCCAAGAAGAAAAAGGATCACAACACCATGGCACACACGTACAAAGAGATCCCAGATGCTGCTCTTAAGACACACAAGTTTGGATCAATACATTACCTTCTACAAGGCTTGCCAACAATCAACTGGATCCTCAGGCACACTCTTTTGCCAAAGTCAAGTGATCACAAGATGATCAGAGGTCACTCCATCAACTTGCTGCACATTTTTTATGTTCCACAGAAGTTAAAGGTCATGAGCCTAATTGTGGAAACCATAAAGAGGACAACTGCAGATCAGAAGAAGAGTTGTGGGTATGCCCCACAGATCCAGGAGCTAATCAACTCCAAGATGGGCACTAACACATATCTGCTGGACAAGGAGCACCTGCCCATCTACCCAGACTTTGAGGACAACACTGTGGTGATGGATGAAAATGAACCATCTTCTGTGCACGCACAAGCCAAGAAGGAGAAGGCAAGGGCTAAAAAGGCTGCAAAGATACCAACCACTGAAGAAGCATCACCGTATCTTCTGAAGAGCAAGCAAGATCAGCTTGGCTACTTGATTGCCTCCACTCTGAGGATTGAGAAGGGACTAGCCACCCTGACTCAAAACCAGGAGAGCTTGGACAGGACCGTGGAGCAGAAGTTCTATGACTTAGATGTGAAGGTCACTGAGATCTAGTCAATCGTTGAGCAACTTTAGGATGAAGTGTAGGAGAAGAAGGGCAAGACAACCACTGATGCTTTTGCTAGAGTGCCCAGAGGTCAGAGGTCTGCTGCTATGCCTGTTCCAGAGACCAGAGCAACTTCATCTACACCAGCTATAGCTTCAGTGCCACCAGCTCCAGCACCTACTCCACCAGCTCCATCTACATTGACTGACGCCTTCGTCCTTGGAGTTCTGTCTACACCACCACCTGAAGACCAAGCCTGAGTGACGATTTAGCACTATGCATTTTCTATGAACTTTTTGGTAACTTGTTGCCAAAGGGGGAGAAAATGTATAGATCATAGGCTTCGAGAGAGAGTGTTGCTTTTGTTCTCTCTTGCGTTTCTCCTTGGTGGTTGAACTTCGTTTATTTGCTTGGTTGAGATACTTTATACTTTATGCTTGTGTGTGATACTTGGATGATCATGTGTTTGATCATATGCTACCTTAATGCTTGTTGGATGACACTATCCTTTTATATTCCATATGATCACTCACTTTGCTTGGTGATGGGTGCATGTATTTTAATTATTATCATTTTGAGCGCTCCACCAAGTTGTATGTGACATGGAAGAGTAACCCATGATCCTAACTCTTTGTGCATTTGCAGTCCAAAGAAAATCTTAAACTATGCACAAATTTAGGGGGAGCTCTTGCTTTTCACATACTTCTCAAAGCGACAATGTTTTCCATTCTTATTATCATTTGTCGAAGCTTTGATCTATATGTTGTCATCAATTACCAAAAAGGGGGAGATTGAAAGTGCAACTATCCCTAGGTGGTTTTTGTAATTCCTAACAACATATAGCTCATTGAGCTAATGCTATTTCAAGATTAATATCTGAGGAAAGCTAAATGATTGGCATGGCATGGATGAGAAAAGTGGACCCCTCAAAATGCTAAGGACAAAGGATTGCCTCAAGCTCAAAGCTCAAGATTCTACATTTTCCATTTTAGTGATCAAAGATCACATTGAGTCTATAGGAAAACCCAATACTATCAAGGAGGGATGATGTGTTTCTTAATGAGGTTCTTGCTCAAATGCTTAGTGATATGCTCCAAAGCCCTCAACTACTTTCTCACATCCACATATTACCCAAACCAAAAGTCAAACTCGGCCCCACCGATTCTTCCTATCCGGCGCCACCGAGTTTCAAATGTCATAGCCACTACCACAAACCCTAGGCAAATCGGTCTCACCGAGATGGGGTTGTAATCTCTCTGTTTCCCTTCGTAACATTCCGGTCTCACCGAGATGAGCGACCAGTCCCACCGAGATTTCAATGTAAACTCTCTGTTTTCCCTTCGTAACGTTTCGGTCTCACCGAAATGAGCGATCGGTCCCACCGAGTTTACCTGACCAACTCTCTGGTTAGCTTATTACCAAAATCGGTCCCATCGAGTTTGTGTAATCAGTCTCACCGAGATTATGTTATGCCCTAACCCTAATCATATTGGTCTTACCGAGTTGCATGTCGGTCCCATCGAAAACCCTAATGGTCACTAGCTTTGCTGAATCGGTCCGACCGAGTTTAACCATTCGGTCCCACCAAGTTTGGGAAGTTGTGTGTAACGGTTAGATTTTGTGTGGAGGCTATATATACCCCTCCACCACCTCTTCATTCATGGAGAGAGCCATCATAACGAACCTACACTTCCAACTCACTTTTTCTGAGAGAGAACCACCTACACTTGTGTTGAGACCAAGATATTCCATTCCTACCATATGAATCTTGATCTCTAGACTTCCCCAAGTTTCTTTCCACTCAAATCTTCTTTCCACCAATTCCAAATCCTGTAGGAGAGAGTTGAGTGTTGGGGAGACTATTATTTGAAGCACAAGAGCAAGGAGTTCATCATCAACAAACCATTTGTTACTTCTTGGAGAGTGGTGTCTCCTAGATTGGCTAGGTGTCACTTGGGAGCCTCCGACAAGATTGTGGAGTTGAACCAAGGAGTTTGTAAGGGCAAGGAGATTGCCTACTTTGTGACGATCTACCGCTAGTGAGGCAAGTCCTTCGTGGGCGATGGGCATGGTGGGATAAACAAGGTTGCTTCTTCGTGGACCCTTCATGGGTGGAGCCCTCCATGGACTCGCGCAACCATTACCCTTCGTGGGTTGAAGTCTCCATCAACGTGGATGTACGATAGCACCACCTATCGGAACCACGACAAGAACATCCGTGTCTCCAATTGCGTTTGAATCCTCCAAACCCTTCCCTTTACATTCTTGCAAGTTGCATGCTTTACTTTCCGCTGCTCATATACTCTTTGCATGCTTGCTTGAATTGTGTTAAGATTGCTTGACTTGTCCAAAGTTGCTAAAATCTGCCAAGAACTAAAATTGGGAAAAGGCTAGATTTTTATTTGGTCAAGTAGTCTAATCACCCCTCTCTAGACATACTTTCGATCCTACACCATCGATACTACTATTGTACAAATGTATACATTTTTTAAAAGGACAGAGGGCGGGGCAGTCTAGCTTGGTCCTTTTCATGAGAGGCGAGGGCCTTTGTGATTTGACGGCTCATTACCACTGGAAGGCGGGGCCTTGTGATTTGACTGCTCGTATAAATGTGCCGATGACTTGAGGAGGAGCAAAGAACCGTGCGGTATACTCAAGTTTTCCACTAGAGTACGATGGAGGAGCACCCAACACGGCAGCCCAGTGCCATATCCTCTACTCTCTACTCTTATTATATATTACTAGCAAGAGGCATTGTTCTATTGGCGATAAAGAATGATCTAATTTGCTAGTCATCTCATTTTTAGCATTGTTCTATTCATGCCTCACAGAGAAGGTGACACGTGTGGTCAAATACTAGTACTGCTACTGTACTACTTACCAGTCGTATTTAGTGTCACATTTTAACCATAAATGTGGGAGGATATCGCAAAAACGCCTCCACATGTGCCACGTGGCTGCATGAACTGTAAGAGAGACACTGTGTAGCGTTCCATTGTGTTTTGCACATACTCGAAGTACTAGTAAGGTACACATGCATTGCACGCGTCAGATTTTTGCAACCAAATTACGAATAAATACCACACTGTAGCATGTAAGCTCTGAGTCATATATGCCTGATGTAGACCTTCATTTAATTCTTATAGTTCATTTCATTCAAAATCAATTAGTTTTTTATAAAAAACCTAGGGCCTCTTCGATTCGTAGGATTTCCAAAACGCGGGAATAGGAAGAACATGGGATTAGAGTGGAATGTCGTCTTGAATCCTACAGGATGGTACGAGTGTTTGATTGTGCATAGAAAAAATGCAGAATTCTTTCAAAGAGGTTTGAGTGGATGGGATGTTTCCTATGAAATCTAGTGCAAATGAATCATATGGAAAAATTCCTATGGTTTACAATCCTACGAATCAAACAACCAAGATAGGAAAAATTCCTAAGGATTAGAATCCTCCAAAATTCCTTCGAGAATCCTTTGAATCAAAGAAGCCCTTAATCTATTTTATGATTCATGGAATTGTGCGTTGTAAAGCATAAAGTAAAAACAAATAATGGCAATTCAACTAGAAAAAAAGTTTGGGCAGTTATGATACGGAAGATTCTAGAACAAAGGAGAACCACTGTTGTTTTGAGATTTGTGCATTATGCTTAAGTTCAACCATGGAGTCCGCTGGATTGTACAAGTGGCAAAATCCGGTGGGGGGCTAGAAGATGGTGCGAGGGGCCGAGTGGAGGGAGACTATGAAGGAGTGCACAACTGCGAGATCGATATTTAGAGAGAAGGGGTGAGAACGTGCGCTGTTGCACGCAGTGGCGGAGCCATGAAAAATGTCCCATGAGCTAGGGGGCCAAGCATCGCTAATCCTTTACGAGGAGGGCCAATTCATCAACTTAAACCATTTTTACCAGCAATTGTCTAATGATCGCATTCATATTAGCCTATAAAGTGATATTGGGGGGGCAGGGCCCTTGCTGCCCCCTGTCTTCGCCATTGTGCGCGCATCTGAGAGATGAAGCAGAAGGCATGGATGATGAGAGGGGTGCGTTGGATATATAATTAATGTGGGTGTATTAGCTATATATGTAATCCTATATAGAGAGGTATAGATTGATCGATGTGGATGTGGGAAAGAGGGTGAGACCTCACTAGATATATAGATTGATCGGTTTATGTGGAAAACTATGAAAGACCTAGCTAGACACACACACATAGAGGAACATCAATTGTTGCGCATGCACGTGAGAGATAAAGAATGCCCGATATGATGGAGAGGGGGATGTGTGTGTGTGTGTGTGCCTTCATGGGAGACCGACCTGAAGAAAAAGATTGCATGTGTGCGATGGATAATGCCTGGTAGTGTGTGTGCATGCATGCACGAAAGAAAGTTAGTGGTACAATTATAAAGAGAAGACCAATGTGTGGGTGTAAAAGACTAGGTGCGGTCATAATCAATCTAAAGTTGAATTCAAATATTTGAATAAGAGATCATGATGCTTGAAACCCATGCATGCATGAATATAACGGAGATCTGCGCGGTGTGGTTTGGAAACGAGCATGTTGCAATGTATACACATTGAACAAGGTCAGATTGGTTTGAATTTGAGATACCGATGGCAGACATCATTTGGCCACATTGCATCCGTGCATGGACACACTATTCTAATTGGAGATGATGGGTGGCTTTCACATCACATATCTATATCTATACCCCTATATATATTATATTTTATATTTTTTATATAGTGTGCGGATAACTTTAACTTTGAATGATGGTCGTTGGATGAGGCCAATCCGATGGTGCAAAGCTGGCAAATTTGAGCACTGGTGGCCACTGGATATCATCTAGATTCCACCAGATTTTGCCACATGTACAATCTAGAAGACTCTATGGTTGAACTTAAGCATAATGCACAAACCTCAAAACACAAGCACTTCTTCTTTGTTCTAGAATTTTCCATATCAGAATTGCCCAAATGTTTTTCTACATGATTTGTTTTTACTTTATGCCTTACAATGCACAATTCCATGAATCTTAAAATAGATTAGATTTCTTATAAAAACTAGATGATTTTGAATGAAATGAACTATAAGAATTAAACGAACATCTACATCATGTACATATGACTCAAAGCTTACATGCTATAGTGTGGTATTTATTCATAATTTGGTTGCCAAATCTCATGCATGCAATGCACGTGTACCTTACTAGTCTAAATGGTGTCTGTGTGTGTTGTGCATGTTAAACACATTGTACATAGTATATCATACTAGTCTAAATTGTCTTTTTGGGTACGCGTTAAGCCCGTTCTTCCGAAATTCCAAGCCATGCCTTGTTATGCCGAAATTTCAAGCTAGCGTCTCTGTCTATCATGCTGTGAAACTCCCGCCTGTTCAACCCGTGCCTTGTTAGCCCGAAATATTTAAGATATATCTTTGTCTCGTTGTGCTCCGACAACTCCCTCCATCTCAACCCGTGCCTTGCTATTCCAAAATTACAACGCACGCGAAAACTCCCACCTCCTATGAAATCCCGACACGCGGAATGCCCGTGATACCCCTGAACCGAAAGAACCACCTCAAATCGGTGGGGGTACTTTTGTAACTTACCCCACATTTCGGACAGGCGCGTCCCTAAGCCATGGTTCCCCACTCCCATCCCATCCGCCCACCCATTCGTACACCGAGACCGGCAAAATCCGTGAAGCCCCACACCATCCTCCGTCCGCCACCCAGCCGGAGCCTCTTCCCCGACGACGTCGTCCATAGCAACACCTCGATGTCCCTCATCCACCGTACCGGATGAGGATCCGTTGTCGATCTGGTCGTCCCGCCGGTTCAGCCACCCCATCCTCCACCTCCAAGGAGCTGCCCCGACGTTCCCCTCGTCTTTCGTGCCACCTCCATTCCCACACCGCCGTCTTCACTTGCACCATCGGAAGAGATCACCGTTTCCTCGGATGAAGCTGCGGCCTAATCGGCGCCACCAAAGAGGTTGTACATTAATCGCCGCATTTTCTTCTTGATTCGAACTCACGGTGCTGCCAGCACTCAGTCCCGAGCCGACACGGCGTGGCTCCATCCACGGCGGTGTTGCCGGCCACTTCCTCCACGGCGTCGCTCCCTCTGCAGCGACGTCCACATTAGTAGGAGCTGCTGCTGCTTTAGCTCTCGCTCGCATTGCTGCTCTGCTCTTGCTCTCAGTCCCCTGCCTGGTCTGCTCTTGCTCTTGCTCTTGCTGCTGCTCTCGCTCTTGCTCTTGCTTGCGATGCTGCTCTGATTTAGCTACACTTCATTCGACTGAATTGACTTTTGGGTCAGTCGATTTTCAGGGGGTGGGGAGGCTCACCGGAGTTAAGGAAGAACCAGTAGCAATGGGGAGGGGGGCTCGCCGGAGAGGTACCCCACTATCTATCTTAGGGTTTAGGGTGGCGGCAGTCGTAGCCGACGGTGGCATGGGGATTGCCGGAGAAAAAGCTCGGCACGGGGGGGGGGGGGGGGGGGAGGGCTACAGGGATGGCCGGGCGGTGGTAGGGTGTGTTTTCGGGGCGGGCCGGGCGGTGCACAGCCGGCTGCAGGCGACAGGGGACAGCTGTTTGGCCGGTGGTGGTTGGCGGCTCAAGGGGGTGGAGGTTGAAGATGAACTGCAGGCCCTTGATTTCGTATCCAACGGCTGCAAAATCGACTGACCAGAGATGAAAGAGTCAGTCGACTGACTTGTAGCCTCACCTCTAGTGCGTTCAGTTTTGATAGCAAAATTCAGTTTCGACAGTTAAGTTCAGTTCGACAGTTAAATTCAGTTTGGACAGTTAAGTTCAGAGATGAGCGGCTGATGTATACATCTAGCACTTTGTGGTTATGTATTTTACTTCATCTATTGGAGATGGTAGTAGAATTCCACTCAGGTTAACATTGTCTCTCTTGTCCTGCTTCAGCCTCGGCATCGTACAACTCACCGGAGCTGCTCCAACGATGAAACCCTCCATCATAGCGAAGTAGTACCTCGGGCTCCATCTCCAGACGCCTAAGATCTTCGTCCCCTCCTCCGACAACCAAGTTTGCCGGAGCATCCTCACCGGCCAACCCAATCACGCTGAGATCGACATGGCTTTGCCAAAGAGGTTGTACAATTCTTGTGGTTTGACTTAGTCTCACCATGCTTCTTTGCATCCTATGATCTTCCAATTCTTGTGAACCAAACACCCAGATTGGCAGAAATCCTGTGTTTTTAAATTCTCTATTTTGCACGTGCATTCCTATCCTATTCCTGACTATTTCCTATCCCTGCATTGTTAGAATCCTCAAATTCAAGCAAGCCCTTACACAATTACTTCTGTTACGGATATGTGTCAAAGAAAACCTTGTGTGGTTTGTCCTGCTCCTGTGGTGCTGTGTTCCACCCCAACTCAGCTGCTCCAATGACGGAAGGGTTCACCACAGCAGGGATCCGCTCTCCAGACTATCTTTCTCCGCCTCAAATCTTCTTCCCCGCCGCTGGCAGCCACGACAACCGCATTACCATCATCAACTGAGCAGATGACCTTGAGGACTACACGGGTCCACAAGAGAGGTCGCACTCTTCCGTGTCTGCTTACGTTATGCATCACACATGCTACTTCATCGTCGTGTTCACCTATTAGACTCCAACTCAGGTCCAAACTTATGCTGAAACTTGAGTTTTTAAATGGTTGTGGGGTACATATTGGGGAGCAATCAGTACTATCTGTCTACTATCTGGTTAATCTCGGGTGTCTACTATGAGTTTCATGTTGGGTGCAAACAAACATTAAATGAGCCATTATCTGTATTTTTTAACTAAAGCTATTATCTGCCTGCTATCATTTTTTGGGTCTATCCATAGTTTGCTACCATTACTCTGGATTTGTGCATGCACTCCTTACATAATCTCACTATGATTTATTCCTATGCATGTCAGTTATTGTACACAATGGAACTGAACATGTAGAGCAAAATAGACGAGCCTTGTGTGGCAATAAAATTTCATGCAGAGGTCGCTCCATGGTGGGCGCAAAGGCAGCCCCCTCCACCCATTTCGGATCGTAATCAAGAGGAAGATAACTGTTCTGAGGGGGATTCAGAAGCAGAAGACCACTCCTATTTACCCCATGAGGTCTTCGCTCTAACTTGGCATGCTGATGTTGGTAATATCATGCATATGGTGCCTTGCATTGCTTACTGTATACATCAAAGATGTCATCTGCTTAGTTTAGACATGCTTTGTGTCAATGCCATCTGTTTAGTTTCTTTATCGTATATGTGAATCATGCAATGCCATCTTGTTTAGCCAGGCATCATATATGTGAATTTTGCAATGCCACCCTGGTTAGCCAGTCTTCTTATATGTGAATTATATCATGACATCATTTTTTATTACGTGTTAAATTTGTCAACAATTTTAGTACATTCAATTACTCTTCCTGTGCATCAGCCATTCGGCACGGTCATGGAAAAATCTGGAGTGGAAACAAGGTCTTCAGAGCAGACAATGCTATCTGACGAAGCGCATGTCTTGTTGGTTATAGATAGCTCCTCAGAGGAGGATTCAGAGACAGATGACCAGTCCTATTCCCCCCGAGGTGCATGCTCTAACTTGACAGGGTTATGATGCTCATATCGTGCGTATGGTATCTTGCATTGCTATGCCATTTGCTTAGTTTAGACATGCTTTGTGTGAATGCCACCTGTTTAGTGTCTAATTACCATATATGTGAATTATGCAATGCCATCTTGTTGCAAGACATTATATATGTGAATTATGCAATGCTATCTTGTTGCAAGGCATTATATATGTGAATTATGCAATGCCATGCTATTTAGCCAAGCGTCATATATGTGAATTATATCATGCCGTCCTTTTTTGTATTTCTCATTGCTTTTGTCGACAATGTTTGTATATTCAACTGCTCTTCCTGTGCATCAGCCATTTGAATTGGTGATGGAGAAATCTGGAGTGAAAACAAGGTCTTCAGAGCAGACAATGCTACCTGGTGAAGCAGATATCTTGCTGGTTACAGATAGCTCTTCAGAGGAGGATTCAGAGGCAGATGACCAGTCCTATTATCCCCCTGAGGTGTATGCTCAAACTTGGCAGGGTTATATTACTCATATCATGCATATGTTGTATTGCAATGCTTAGTTTTTACATCATATACACGATATTGAATGCCATCTCCTTAGTTGACACATCATATATGCGATTGCCCTCTGCTCACTTCCTTAGTATATAAATCATATATTTGAATTATATCATGCCATGATGTTTACATAGACAGCATGTATCTGAATTATGGCATGCCAACCCATTTTCTAAAGACATAATATAGTTATATCATCTCATCTTGTTCACATAGTCATCATATTTTGAATTATGTCATTCTATCCGTGAATTATATCATGCCATCATGTTTCCATCGACGGCATGTTTGTGATTTATGGCATGCCAACCACTTTAATAGACACATCGTATAGTTATATCATGTCATCCTGTTTACATAGTCATCATTTGAAGTATGTCATTCTATCTTGTTTAGTTAGCCATCATACATGTTAAATTGTGTCATGCTATCCTGTTTAATTAGCCATCATATATGTGAAATTATGTCCTGCTATTCTGTTTGGTTAGACAACATAAATGTGAATTATTTCATGCCCTGTTTTCTTCCCTACTATCCATTGCACCTGTCTATCTTACAATGTCTATACATTCAATTACTTTTCTTTTTTATCAGCGATTTCAAATGGAGGGGGTGATGGCAGTATCTGTGGGAGTAAAAACATGGTATTCAGAAAAGATCGTGCTACCTGTCGATGGAGATAGGAACCATGGTTGTACTTGCCCAAGAACCAGCCCCACCACACATAACCAGACTCACGCAGATTGTACCCCTACCCAGTTGGACAGAGAACCAGCTACACCCCTTCTAACCCCAACCCCAGCAGATAGTAACCCAGTTCCCATTAACACAACACCGTCTCCACCACAGAGCACCTAAACATGAGCAGTTAGTAAGGCAACTGCAGTGCCCAAAGCACGAGGACCACCACTCCGAACGCCAAGTCAACGCTTAAAGCAGAAGAAGAATTGTTCTCAGGTCAGGTTCCGTAGCTATGGTTCATACTACTTTGCTCTTGCATCACTGTATTTACTCATACCAACTAATTTCAAATTTGAAGGATGCAGCTGAAACTCCAATGGCGCAACAGGTATGTTTTAAACCTGTTTCTTTAACGTGTTTGCTGTTGTAACTTGCTCTATGTTGATTTCAGTTTCAATTGAATAAACAGTTATATTCTCATGCCATGCACCTTACAAGTGTTGTTATTGCTGTGTAGTTTCCCACACTTATATTCTGTCTAAGCTGCTTTGTCTTAAATAGATATGATTCGAACTGTATCTATCTTGATTTGGCAACATAAACTAGAATGATATAGACCATACAGTGACCATACTACATAGATATATGTTTGTTTCATGCTGTTATCCTGTCCACCTTACTACTGAACTGGTTTACCAAAATGAGTTTCATATACTACATTGTAAACCTGTGATGTGTTTGTTTGTTTCTCTTTTAGAATGCGGATAAAATATTGGAGAAGAGTACCCCGTTATGCAATGGTACAGGAAGTAATGCAGATAAGGTTCAAGATAGTGAGACATCCCTGTTGGTCTCCAAGAAAGCTGATAAAAACTATATTGAAGACACTGAGACAACCCCAAAGTCCTGTCTTGATGTAGTGTTCGAGTTACTGGCTACTACTGCTGGCACCAGCTCTTCGAACTCGCTGCCTGAATCAGTTCGGCTTCTTGAGTCTCAACTTCAAGTTGAAAGACATCGATCAGATGTTATGCGACAGGAAGCCGAAGGACTGAGGAAGTCCCTGCAGAATTCAGATGCATACTTTCTGGTGCAACAGCAAGTGCTGGAGGATTTAAGCGCCAAACAAGAGAAAGTTAATAAGCTTGCTAAGCATCTTGCCAGCATTATGGGTACCCAGGATATTGTTTCTTGAGCTCTTCTGAAGTGGTTTCAGTTCTGGACTTGTTTTGCTGCGGCGTTTATATGCTGCTTTGTTCCCTATATTTGCACTGGTGGCGAACTTTGATGCCCAGTGGATGTAATATGTGTAATAGCCGTGATAGCCTAGCGTAAGTTGCTTGCCTATTTATTTCCTTATTGTCTTGTTTATTTGTTTTCTTGTAGTCACTGTAGTTCTTTTTCCGTGTTTTGCTAGTGGCCGCAATAGCCTATTTTTTAAAACTAGGCCACATTAACCATGGGCTACATATTTACTGTAGTTAACATGGGCCTCCTACGGGCCGTAGAAACAATGGGCCTTCTAAGGGCCATAGAAACAATGGGCCTTCTACGGGGCGTAGAAACAATGGGCCTTATACGGGCCGTAGACACAACGGGCCTTCTGCGGGCCATATCATCAATGGGCCTTCTACGGGAGTATGATCGGTTGGCCAAACATGGGCCAATAACAGACCACATTATGGCCGTAAATGGGCTAGAGTTGAAATCATCCGTTCATGTGCCGACCATAACGGGTCATCGTTAATCGGCCGTATTTGATGACGCTATGAAAACGGCCCAACGTATTAATGTGCCACAAACGGGCCGACTGTAACCACAGGCTAAATTTGGCCCACAAGCAGAAAATGATAGTAACGGGCCGAAAGTAAACGAGTGCTGGAAATGATCCCAAGAATAAATGGGCCCTGAGAAGGCCGAAAGATAACATGGACTGGAAACGGACCAACGGAATAATGGGCTGTTAATGGGTATAAAGTGATACACTGTTCAGTACGGGCCAGTTTTACCACGGGCCGTTAATGGGCCGAGGGTTACTAAGGGCCTCATATGGGCCGAAAGACGTCAATGGCCATACATGGCCCGGAAGTTAAAACGGGCTGGAATTATATTGGACGGCCCGGTAATTCGGATAGGCCGTAAACGGGCCCTGGGTTAGCGGGTTGTGAATGGGCTATATGCGAACATGCCGTTAATAGGCTTGCCGTGGGGCGGCCCGCCACCTTTTGACCAAGTCAAACGGGCCGACCTTTTCATAGGAATGGGCCTCTGTTGGGCCGTGCCATGTGTCAATGTATCATAGGCGCTTCGGGTCCAATGAGTGGATGACATCTGTCCCAACGGCGAGCCGACACGTGTTCCCTCCAGCCAATGATGATTTTACACGTGGAAAATCCCCATTGGTCGGGGCTGTTAACGGGTTATCAGATCCAAAACCAAGCCCTGCGTTCCGTTACGGTGGATGCCACGTGCCGGTCACCCTTGACGAAAGCACTTCCGTGACGCGCGATTTATCGTCATGGAAGTGGATACTTCCATGATGATAATTTTGGTAATGTCATGGAACACTTCTACAACAGCACAGGTATGACTATCTTGATTCTGTCATAAATTTGTCATGGATGTACATGCATGACAGAAAACGTGACCTACTGTGACAAATGCGTATCATCACGGAAGTGTATTTTTTTGTAGTGCCTACGGGTTCAAGAACTATGTAGACATGACCGAGACACCACTCCGGTCAATAACCAACACCGGAACCTGGATGCTCATATTGGTTCCTACATATTCTACGAAGATCTTTATCTGTCGAACCGTAATGACAACATACACAATTCCCTTTGCCCATCGGTATGTTACTTTCTTGAGATTCGATCGTCGGTATCTTCATACATAGTTCAATCTCGTTACTGGCAAGTCTCTTTACTCATTCCATAATACATCACCTTGTGACTAACTCCTTAGTCGTTTGCTTGCAAGCTTATAATGTGTATTACAAAGAGGCCCTAGAGATACCTCTCCGATACTCGGAGTGAGAAATCCTAATCTCGATCTATGCCAACTCAACAAACACCTTCAGGGATACTTGTAGAGCATCTTTATAATCACCCAGTTATGTTGTGACGTTTGATAGCACATAAGGCATTCCTCCGGTATCCGGGAGTTGCATAATCTCATAGTTGAAGGAATGTGTATTTGACATGAAGAAAGCAATAGCAATAAAACTGAACGATCAATGTGCTAAGCTAACGGATGGGTCTTGTCCATCACATCATTCTCCTAATGATGTGACCCCGTTCATAAAATGACAACACATGTCCATGGTTAGGAAACTTAACCATCTTTGATTTACGAGCTAATCTAGTAGAGGCTTACTAGGGACATGGTGTTTTGTCTATGTATCCACACAAGTATCAAGTTTCTGGTTAATACAATTCTAGCATGAATAATAAACATTTATCATGATATAAGGACATATAAAATAACAACTTTATTATTGCCTCTAGGGCATATTTCCTTCACCTCAAACTCTTGATCCATCAAAGTGTCGAGGGAGAGTTCCTTCAGCACAACGGCGTGGTGACGATGATGGTGAAGTGATCTGCGCAGGGCTTCGCCTAAGCACTACGAAGATATGACCGGAGGTGTAATCTGTGGAGGGAGGCGCCGCACACGGGTAACAGATGTTTTTGTGTGTTCTAGGCGCCTCCCCCTCATATATATAGTGGGAGGGACAGGGAGCAACCAAGGGGGGCACCCCAAGTAAGAAGAATCCTACTTGGGGTTCCTCCCCAATTCGCCCCCCTTCCTTATTCATCGGAGGGGAAAGAAAAGAGAGGGGGGAGGGAAGGAAGGGGGACGCCGAATCCTCCCCTTTCCTTCTCCCTTCCCCTCTTCCCTTCTCCTCCTATTTCGCCCTACATGGGGGGCGCACTAGCCCCTTAGGGGCTGGTCTGTCCCCCTCTTGGCCCATTAGGCCCATATAGTTGCCGCAGGGGGGGGTGCCCGAAACCCCTTTAGGTGACCCGATATGTACCCGGTACCCCCGAACACTTCCGGTGTCTCCTACCTCTTGAGCATGCATTGGTTTTCCCTTGAAGAGGAAAGGGTGATGCAGCAAGTAGCGTATGTATTTCCCTCAGTTTTGAGAACCAAGGTATCAATCCAGTAGGAGACAACACACAAGTCACCTAGCATCTGCACAAACAATCAAGAACCTTGAAACCAACGCGATAAAGGGGTTGTCAATCCCTTCACGATCACTCACAAAAGTGAGATCTAATAGAGATAGTAAAGTAAATATTTTTGGTATTTTTGTTGTATAGATTGGAAAGTAAAGATTGCAAAATAGTAACCGAGATGCAATGTAAATAAAAGATATGTAATTTAATAGGAAAGAGACCTGGGGGCCATAGGTTTCACTAGTGGCTTCTCTCAAGATAGCATGTATTGCGGTGGGTGAACAAATTACTGCCAAGCAATTGATAGAAAAGCGCATAGTTATGAAGATATCTAAGGCAATGATCATGAATATAGCATCACGTCCGTGTCAAGTAGACCAAAATGATTCAGCATCTACTACTATTACTCCAGACATCGACCGCTATCCTGCATGCATCTAGAGTATTAAGTTCATAAGAATGGAGTAACACATTAAGCAAGATGACATGATGTAGAGGGATAAACTCAAGAAATATGATATAAACCCCATCTTTTTATCCTCGATGGCAACAATACAATACATTCCTTGCTGCCCCTACTGTCACTGGAAAAGGACACCGCAAGATTGAACCCAAAGCTAAGCACTTCTCCCATTGCAAGAAAGATCAATCTAGTAGGCCAAACTAAATCGATAATTCAAAGAGACTTGCAAATATATCAAATCATGCATATAAGAATTCAGAGAAGAACCAAATAATTTTCATAGATAATCTTGTTCATAAATCCACAATTCACCGGATCTCGACAAACACACCGCAAAAGAGTATAACATCGAATAGATCTTCGAGAATGTCGAGGAAAACTTTGTATTGAGAATCAACGAGAGAGAGAAGAAGCCATCTAACTAATAACTATGGACCCGAAGTTCTATGGTAAACTACTCACGCTTCATCGGAGAGGCAATGGTGTCGATGTAGAAGCCCTCCGTGATCGATTCCCCTCCGTCAGATCACCGGAAAAGGCCACAAGATGGGATCTCACATGTACAGAAGGTTGCAGCGGTGGAAAAGTGGTTTCATGGCTCTCCCCGATGTTTCTAGGGTATAAGAGTATATATAGGCGAAAGAAGTACGTCGGTGGAGCTACAAGGGGCCCACGAGGGTGGGGGGCGCGCCTACCCCCTGGGCACGCCCTCCTGCTTCGCGGCTTCCTCGTGGAGTTCCAGACTTCGACTCCAAGTCTTCTGGATTGCTTTCGGTCCAAGAAAGATCATCGCGAATGTTTCATTCTGTTTGGACTCCGTTTGGTATTCCATTTGTGCAAAACTCTAAAATAGGCAAAAAAAACTGGCACTGGACCTCCGATTAATAGGTTAGTCCCAAAAATAATATAAAACAGCATATTAAAGCCCAATTAACATCCAAAATAAATAATATAATAGCATGGAACAATAAAAAATTATAGATATGTTGGAGACGTATCAAGCATCCCCAAGCTTAATTCCTGCTTGTCCTCGAGTAGGTAAATGATAGAAACAGAATTTTTGATGTGGAATGCTACCGAACATAATTATCAATGTAATTTTCTTTATTGTGGCATGAATGTTTAGATCCGAATGATTCAAGATAAAAGTTTAATATTGACATAAAAACAATAATACTTCAAGCATACTAACAAAGCAATCATGTCTTCTTCAAATAACATGGCCAAAGAAAGCTATCCCTACAAAATCATATAGTCTAGCTATGCTCTATCTTCATCACACAAAATATTTAATCATGCACAACCCCGATGACAAGCCAAGCAATCATTTCATACTTTTGATGTTCTCAAACTTTTTCAATCTTCACGCAATACATGAGCGTGAGCCATGGATATAGCACTATAGGTGGAATACAGGGGTGGTTGTGGAGAAGACAAAATGGAGAAGATAGTCTCACATCAACTAGGCGTATCAACGGGCTATGGAGATTCCCATCAATAGATATGAATGTGAGTGAGTAGGGATTTCCATGCAACGGATGCACTAGAGCTATAAATGTATGAAAGCTCAACAAAAGAAACTAAGTGGGTGTGTGTAACGCCCCAAGACCGGAGCTTCAGATGCCTTCCATGTTTCCGGGTTTCGTCGTGTGATTTGTTTGGTTCATCGTTTTCATCTTTGCATCATGTGCATTTGCATCATGTCATCATGTCATCATGTTTTTAATCTTTGCATCTCAAATCAAATAATTAAATCGTATGGATTTTCAGTCCATTTAAACCGAGGGAGTTCACCTGGTGATTTCTCTATATAACATATCCTCTTAATAATTATGGAGCTATTATTAAATATTCCGTTCTTTTGGAATTAACCATTGACACACTTGCAAATAAATTCCAATGCCTTTGTTATCTCAATTCTTGATCTCCGACTTGTCCTCATATTATTTTATCGTTTTATCGAGGATCTTCCTAAATGTTCAACATTTTGGGAACTTCGGATCCCTACTCCTTACAAACGAGTTGAATTAAATTAAAATACATTTGAATTTAATCTTTCAATCTTGGCCATTTCTATTTTCGCGGAAAGAGCACATTTTTGGGAATCCGGGGAAATTATCCCCATGCTCCAATTCTGTCCCTAACCCTCTCTTCTTCTTTTTTCACTAATGTTTTTTGCTGCTAAAGAAATATGAGGGGGAGGGAGAGGTCTGCCAGGCCGGCCTGCTTCCCCACTTCTCTCTAGGGCCCATGCCTAGGCCCAACCAGCCGCCGTCTCCAAGGCCATCTCCCGCAGCCCACTGCTCTAACCCTAGCCGTTCGCTCCCTTCCCCCCGATCCACCTCGTGCCGCCAGAAACAGGGAACCGCGCTCGGTCCTCCTCTGCCCGATTCCATCTCCCTGATCCCCTCGTTCTCTCCCTCGATCCCTTTCCTCGTTTCCCCTCGCTGCGCCGCTAGGAGAGCCCCCTGCCCGATCCCTTTCCTCCTCCCGTCGACCCTCTCCCTCTCGTCTCCTAGCTCGCACCATGCACCTCCTTCATGGCCTTCCCCCACCCCCTGGCCTGCCACCCACCTCCTCGACCCGCCACCAGGGAGGAGTCCCGCTCGGTCCCCTCGTCCTCCTCCTCTGTGTCGATCCACCTCCATGGCCGCCGAGCCACCACCTTACGCCGCTCGTTCGTCGCCGCACTGCTGCGTCCTGCTTCTCCCGACGCCGCTCCGCGCCAAGTCTCAACCGGAGCACCGCGCTTCTGCCGTCACCGCACCAAGCTCCCTGCTCCTGCCGCCGGAGCCCTGCACCAGGCTCGACCCCGAGCAGCATCGCTCCGCTTCTCCACTGGAGCTCTTCTCCCGCCGTCGCTGTCCAAGTCCAGCAAGCCACTGCACCGCTGCCTCGTTGCAGCTGCTCCTTCGTTGTTCCGTTCCGCTGCCTCCCGCGTCCGGTCGCCGCTGGTGCCCACGACCAGCGATGTGCCTCTGCTCGTGGATGCCGCTGCCAGTGTGCGCACCCTGCTGCTACTCCATCGGCCGCCTCCCTTCGTTGACCACCAAGAACCGAGGCCTATTTTGTTGCTTCGTTTGGATGCGTCAAGTTCCTCTACTAGCCGTGCACGCCTCTGGATTCGTCCAAGTTCCGACGATGTTTTTGTACAACTATGCCGCGGAGACCAAGACCGGCAAGTCCACACGAGAGACCGAATGACTACTTCCACGATGATGCGAGTACAAGTACCTTCGACGTGTTTTTTTCGCCAAGTACCGCGACACCCAGATCCCTCGGATCAGTCAAGTTCATCTATGAAAACATGTATGACCGTCGTCGAGACCGCAAAGTACCTCTACGCACGGATATCGCCAAGTACCACGATACCGATGACATCCACTACTACTGTCACCGAGGGTTTCGTCAAGTTCAACTTCTTTGGCTGCGAACGGTGATGACCCGAACATCTACGGACGTGTACGACCACCGTTGCCCGAAGAACCGCGGGTCACAAGCGCCGGGAACAACTACCGTCGCCGTGGATCCGACAAGTTCGCAAGAAGGACAACTTCCCACAACGACCCGTGAACAACTACTTCCATGACGACAGTGTACAACCACCGCCGCGAGAACATACACTTCCTCTACTTTGCACAGAACCCGGGACCGCTCCGAGAATGCACTCTTCGAAGGTATAACCCTCGAGACGACGCCCATGAACGAATGTTGTGTGTTGTATGAGATGCTCGTGCCTGCTCCGTGCTCGAATTGTCGGTGCACGTCGCCCCTCTTTTTGCCTTGCCACCGACATGTGGGAACTCGGTATCCGAGTTCACCCCACCATCCTTGCATGTCATGTTCCGCACACTTCCCCTTTGCATCGGTATCTCAATCGAGTTACCGGAACCGGGACTTTGCCGTGGCACCGCTTTCGTTATCATTGCCGTGGCACCCCTTCTGTTTCCGCCACGATGACAAATGCTTCATAATATGCTTTTATTAACTTTGTCATAAAACCATGCATAAATTTGTTCATGTCATCCGCATCATGATAACAACAATTAAAATGTTTAAAATTGTTGTTGCATTAAATTTCTAAATGCATATGGGGATTTACCGGATTCGTTGTTTGTTATATCCGGCCCCATTTAAAAATTGGTTAGATAGATAATTCCTTTATGTTTCACCTCTTGACATGCTTAACAACATTTAACATTGTTGGGTACATAAACGAGATCGAACTAAATAATCGATGTGGTGTTCCGTCAATATGCAACCCGTTGCATATTGAGCTCCACTTAATTTGTAGTTTTGGTTGTTGCACTTTGCCATGTCATGCATATTTAAACCGGACATGCATCATACTTGTTTGCGCATCGTGCCATGCTTATGTGGTGGTTGTTTACTATGTTGTTTGCTTCTTTCCGGTGTTGCTTCTTCGGGTTGGTTCCGATAACGTCGCGTTTGTGAGGACCCGTTCGACTACGTCCGTTTGTCTTCTTCATGGAGTCGTTCTTCTTCTTTGCGGGATTTCAGGCAAGATGACCATACCCTCGAAATCACTTCTATCTTTGCTTGCTAGTTGCTTGCTCTTTTGCTATGCCTTTGCTGCGATACCTACCACTTGCTTATCATGCCTCCCATTTTGTTAAGCCAAGCCTTTAACCCACCTTATCCTAGCAAACCGTTGTTTGGCTATGTTACCGCTTTGCTCAGCCCCTCTTATAGCGTTGTTAGTTGCGGGTGAAGATTGAAGTTTGTTCCTTGTTGGAACATGGAGATGTTGTTCCTTGTTGGAACATGTTTACTTGTTTGGGTATCACAATATCTCTTATCTAATTAATGCATCTATACACTTGGTAAAGGGTGGAAGGCTCGGCCTTATGCCTAGTGTTTTGTTCCACTCTTGCCGCCCTAGTTTCCGTCATATCGGTGTTATGTTCCCGGATTTTGCGTTCCTTACGCGGTTGGGTTACCCTTGACAATTCGCCTTGAATAAAACTCCTCCAGCAAGGCCCAACATTGGTTTTACCTTTTGCCACCTAGCCTTTTTCTTTCCCTTGGGTCGGCCAGCCCAAGGGTCATCTTATTTTAACCCCCCGGGCCAGTGCTTCTCTAAGTGTTGGTCCAAGCCAGAGCGTCGTGCGGGGCCGTCCCTTGGCAACTTGGGTTACATTGGCTCCCGTACGCTTAGCTTATCCGGTGTGCCCTGAGAACGAGATATGTGCAGCTCCTATCGGGATTTGTCGGCACAACGGGTGGTCTTGCTGGACTTGTTTTACCAGTGTCCAGGATGTCTTGTAACCGGGATTCCGAGTCTGATCGGGTCTTCCCGCTAGAAGGAATATCCTTTTTTGACCATGAGAGCTTGTGATGGGCTAAGTTGGGACTCCCCTGTAGGGATTTGAACTTTCGAAAGCCATGCCCGCGGTTATGGGCAGATGGGAATTTGTTAATGTCCGGTAGTAGAAAACCTAAAGTTGATCTTAAATTAAAATACTTCAACCGCGTGTGTTACCGTGATGGTCTCTTCTCGGCGGGGTCCGGGAAGTGGACATGGTGTTGGAGTAATGCTTGACGTAGGTTGTTCTAGGATCACTTCTTGATCATTGATTCTCGGACGTGCTTTGCCTTCTCTTCTCGCTCTCTTTTGCGTATATGTTAGCCACCAAATATGCTAGTCACTTGCTGCAGCTCCACCTCAAACCTTTACCTTACCCATAAGCTTAAATAGCCTTGATCGCGAGGGTGTGAGTTTGCTGAGTCCCCGTGACTCACAGATGCTTCCAAAACCAGTTTGCAGGTGCCGATGTTACCGAGCAGGTGACGCAACCAAGCTCAAGGAGGAGCTCGATGAAGATCTTTTCCTTTATGTTGTTCCGTTCTAGTTGATCAGTAGTGGAGCCCAGTTGGGGTCAATCGGGGATCTGTGTAGCTTTTGGGGTAGTCTTCTTTTATTTTGGTTCCGTAGTCGGACCTTGATTGTATCTGGATGATGTAATGCTTTATTCATGTATTGTGTGAAGTGGCGATTGTAAGCCAACTATGTATCTTTTCCCCTTATGTATTACATGGGTTGTGTGAAGATTACCTCACTTGCGACATTGCTTTCAATGCGGTTATGCCTCTAAGTCGTGCTTCGACACGTGGGAGATATAGCCGCATCGAGGGCGTTACAGTGTGCATCCAACTTGCTTGCTCATGAAGACCTAGGGCATTTTGAGGAAGCCCATCATTGGAATAAACAAGCCAAGTTCTATAATGAAAAATTCCCACTAGTATATGAAAGTGACAAAATAAGAGACTCTCTATCATGAAGATCATGGTGCTACTTTGAAGCACAAGTGTGGAAAAAGGATAGTAGCATTGTCCCTTCTCTCTCTTTGTCTCATTTTTTTGGGCCCTCTCTTTTTTTGGCCTTTTTATCTTTTTGTCCAGAGTCTCCTCCCTACTTGAGGGGGAATCATAGTCTCCATCATCCTTTCCTCACTGGGACAATGCTCTAATAATGATGATCATCACACTTTTATTTACTTACAACTCAAGAATTACAACTCGATACTTAGAACAAAATATGACTCTATGTGAATGCCTCCGGCGGTGTACTGGGATGTGCAATGAATCAAGAGTAACATGTATGAAATAATTATGAATGGTGGCTTTGCCACAAATACAATGTCAACTACATGATCATGCAAGGCAGTATGACAATGATGGAGTGTGTCATAATAAACAGAACGGTGGAAAATTGCATGGAAATATATCTCGGAATGGCTATGGAAATGCCATAATAGGTAGGTATGGTGGCTGTTTTGAGGAAGGTAAATGGTGGGTTTATGGCACCGGCGAAAGTTGTGTGCTACTAGAGAGGCTAGCAATGGTGGAAGGGTGAGAGTGCGTATAATCCATGGACTCAACATTAGTCATAAATAACTCACATACTTATTGCAAAAATCTACTAGTTATCGAAATGAAGTACTACGCGCATGCTCCTAGGGGGATAGATTGGTAGGAAAAGAGCATCGCTCGTCCCCGACCGCCACTCATAAGGAAGACAATCAATAAATAGATCATGCTCCAATTTCATCACATAACGGTTCACCATACGTGCATGCTACGGGAATCACAAACTTTAACACAAGTATCTCTCAAATTCACAACTACTCTACTTGCATGACTCTAATATCACCATCTTCATATCTCAAAACAATCATAAAGAATCAAACTTCTCATAGTATTCAACGCACTTTATATGAAAGTTTTTATTATACCCATCTTGGATGCCCATCATATTAGGACTAGTTTTATAGCCAAAGAAAATTACCATGATATTCTAAAAAACTCTCAAAATAATACAAGTGAAGCATGAGAGATCAATAATTTATATAAAATAAAACCACCACCGTGCTCTAAAAAGATATAAGTGAGGCACTAGAGCAAAATTATCTAGCTCAAAAGATATAAGTGAAGCACATAGAGTATTCTAATAAATTCCGATTCATGCATGTCTCTCCAAAAAGGTGTGTACAGAAAGGATGATTGTGGTATACTAAAAAGAAAATACTCAAATAATACAAGACGCTCCAAGCAAAACACATATCATGTGGTGAATAAAAAATAGCCTCAAGTAAAGTTACCGATAGACAAAGACGAAAGAGGGGATGCCTTCTGGGGCATCCCCAAGCTTAGGATTTTGGTTGTCCTTGAATTTTACCTTGGGGTGCCTTGGGCATCCCCAAGCTTAGGATCTTGACACTCCTTATTCCAAAATACATCGAATCTTTACCCAAAAACTTGAAAACTTCACAACACAAAACTTCAACAGAAAATCTCATGAGCTCCGTTAGTATAAGAAAATAAACCACCACTATAAGGTACTGTAATGAACTCATTCTTTATTTATATTGGTGTTAAACCTACCGTATTCCAACTTCTATATGGTTCATACCCCCGATACTACTTATAGATTCATCAAAATAAGCAAACAACACACGAAATACAGAATCTGTCAAAAACAGAACAGTTCGTAGCAATCTGTAACTTTCGAATACTTATGTAACTCCAAAAATTCTGAAAAATTAGGACGGCCTGAGTAATTTGTATATTGATCTACTGCAAGTGGAGTAGGTATTTATTGCTCTCTAGTACAAAATGAAAATTAATTTCATGAGCGTAAAAGTTTCTGTTTTTCAGCAAGATCAAACAACTATCACCCAAGAAGATCCTAAAGGCTTTACTTGGCACAAACACTAATTAAAACATAAAAAACACAATCATATGAGAAGCTAGATGAATTATTTATTACTAAACAGGAGCAAAAAGCAAAGAACAAAAATAAAATTGGGTTGCCTCCCAATAAGCACTATCGTTTAACACCCCTAGCTAGGCATAAAAACAAGAATAGATCTAGGTATTGCCATCTTTGGTATGCAATCCATAAGTGGCTCTCATAATAGATTCATAAGGCAATTTAATTTTCTTCCTAGGAAAGTGTTCCATGCCTTTCCTTAACAGAAATTGGAATCTAATATTTCCTTCTTTCATGTCAATAATTGCACCAATCGTTCTAAGGAAAGGTCTACCAAGAATAATAGGACACGTAGGATTGCAATCTATATGAAGAACAATGAAATCTATGGGCACATAATTACTATTTGCAACAATAAGAACATCATTAATTATTCCCATGGGTTTCTTAATGGTGGAATCCTCAAGATGCAAATTTAACGAACAATCATCAAATTCACGGAAACCTAGCACATCACACAAGGTTTTTGGAATCGTGGAAACACTAGCACCCAAATCACACAAAGCATAGCATTCATAATCTTTAATATTAATTTTAATAGTAGGCTCTCACTCATCATAAAGTTTTCTTGGGATAGAAACTTCTAGTTCAAGCTTTTCTTCATAGGATTGCATTAAAGCATCAACGATATGTTTAGTGAAAGCTTTATTTTGATTATAGGCATGAGGAGAATTTAACATGGATTGCAACAAGGAAATACAATTTATCAAAGAGAAATTATCATAATTAAACTCCTTGAAATCCAAAATCGTGGGTTCATTGCTATGTAAAGTTTTGACCTCTTCAATCCCACTTTTATTGATTTTTGCATCAAGATCTAAAAACTCCGAATCATTGGGACACCTTTTAACTAAAGTTGACTCATATCCAGTTCCATATTTATCAAGGTTCATATTGGAAAACAAAGATTTAATAGGAGTCACATCAATCACTTTTAGATCTTCATCATTATTATCATGAAAACTAGAAGAACACGCTTTCACAAAGCAATCTTTTTTGCACGCATCCTAGCGGTTCTTTCTTTGCACTCATCAATGGAAATTCTCATGGCTTTGAGAGACTCATTGATGTCATGCTTAGGTGGAATATATCTAAGTTTCAAAGAACCTACATCAAGATAAATTCTATCCACGTTCCTAGCCAACTCATCAATCTTAAGCAATTTTTCTTCAACCAAAGCATTGAAATTCTTTTGCGAACTCATAAATTATTTAACACTAGTCTCAAAATTAGAGGGAATCTTATTAAAATTTCTATAAGTGTTGTTGTAGGAATTACCATAATTATTAGAGGAATTACTAGGAAACAACCTAGAATTAAAGTTTCCTCTATACGCGTTGTTACCAAAATTGTTCCTACCAACAAAATTCACATCCATAGATTCATTGTTAGTCTCAATTAAAGTGGACAAAGGCACATCATTAGGACCAGAATAAACACTTTTATTAGCTAACAATTTCATAAGTTCATCCATCTTTCCACTCAAAACATTAATATCTTCAATCGCATGAACTTTTTTACTAGTTGATCTTTCGGTGTGCCATTGATAGTAACTAACCATAATATTGTCTAGGAGTTTAGTAGCTTCTCCTAAAGTGATTTCCATAAAAGTGCCCCCCGCGGCAGAATATAAAAGATTTCTAGAAGCAAAATTCAGTCCGGCATAAAAGTTTTGTATAATCATCCACAAATTCAAACCATGTGCAGGGCAATTACGTATCATTAATTTCATCCTCTCCCAATCTTGTGAAACATGCTCATGATCAAGTTGCTTAAAATTCATAATATCGTTTCTAACACAGATGATCTTAGTGGGAGGAAAATACTTAGAGATAAAAGCATCTTTGCACTTATTCCATGAATCAATACTATTTTTAGACAAAGAAGAGAACCAAGTTTTAGCACGATCTCTAAGCGAAAACAGAAATGCCTTCATTTAACAATATCATTATCCACATCTTTCTTCTTTTGCATATCACACAAATCAACAATGTTGTTTAGATGGGTAGCGGCATCTTCACTAGGAAGGCCAAAAAATTGATCTTCCATAACAAGATCCAACAAAGCGGTATTAATTTCACAAGATTCAGCATCGGTAGTAGGAGCAATCAGAGTGCTAATAAAATCCTTGTTGTTGGTATTGGAAAAGTCACACAATTTAGTATTATCTTGAGCCATCGTGACAAACAGTCAATCCAACACACAAGCACACAAGAAGCAAGCAAAAAGAGACGAATGGAAGAGGGGCGAAGAAAAGGCAAATTTTGTGAAGTGGGGGAGAGGAAAGCGAGAGGCGAATGGCAAATAATGTAATGCGGGGGAGAAGAGTTTATGGTGGGTACTTGGTATGTCTTGACTTGGCGTAGATCTCCCCGGCAACGATGCCAGAAATCCTTCTTGCTACCTCTTGAGCATGCGTTGCTTTTCCCTTGAAGAGGAAAGGGTGATGCAACAAAGTAGCATAAATATTTCCCTCAGTTTTGAGAACCAAGGTATCAATACAGTGGGAGACAACGCACAAGTACAATCCAGAACCGTTCAACCAACGCGATAAATGGGTTGTCAATCCCTTCATGGTCACTCGCAAAAGTGAGATCTAATAGAGATAGTAAAGTAAATATTTTTGGTATTTTTGTTGTATAGATTGGAAAGTAAAGATTGCAAGATAGTAAACGAGATGCAATGTAAATAAAAGAGCCGTAATATAATAGGAAAGAGACCCGGGGGCCATAGGTTTCACTAGTGGTTTCTCTCAAGATAGCATGTATTGGTGGGTGAACAAATTACTGCCGAGCAATTGATAGAAAAGCGCATAGTTATGAAGATATCTAAGGCAATGATCATGAATATAGGCATCCCATCCATGTCAAGTAAACCGAAACGATTCTGCATCTACTACTATTACTCCACACATCGACCACTATCCAGCATGCATCTAGAGTATGAAGTTCATAAGAATGGAGTAACGCATTAAGCAAGATGACATGATGTAGAGGGATAAACTCAAGAAATATGATATAAACCCCATCTTTTTATCCTCGATGGCAACAATACAATACGTGCCTTGCTGACCCTACTGTCACTGGGAAAGGACACCGCAAGATTGAACCAAAGGCTAAGCACTTCTCCCATTGCAAGAAAGATCAATCTAGTAGGCCAAACTAAACCGATAATTTGAAGAGACTTGCAAAGATATCAAATCATGCATAAAAGAATTCAGAGAAGAACCAAATAATATTCATATATAATCTTGCTCATAGATCCACAATTCATCGGATCTCCACAAACACATCGGAAAATAGTATTACATCGAATAGATCTCCAAGAACATCGAGGAGAACTTTGTATTGAGAATAAAAGAGAGAGAAGAAGACATCTAGCTAATAACTATGGACCCAAAGGTCTGTGGTAAACTACTCACGCTTCATCGGAGAGGCAATGGTGTTGATGTAGAAGCCCTCCGTGATCGATTCCCTCTCCGACAGATCACCGGAAAAGGCCCCAAGACGGCATCTCACGGGTACAGAAGGTTGCGGCGGTGGAAAAGTGGTTTCATGGCTCTCCCCGATGTTTCTAGGGTATAAGAGTATATATAGGAGAAAGAAGTACATCGGTGGAGCTACGAGGGGCCCACGAGGGTGGGGGGTGCGCCTACCCCCCTAGGCACGCCCTCCTACCTCGTGGCTTCCTCGTGGAGTTCCGGACTTCGACTCCAAGTCTTCTGGATTGCTTTCGGTCCAAGAAAGATCATCGCGAAGGTTTCATTACGTTTCGACTCCGTCTGGTATTCCTTTTCTGCAAAACTCTAAAATTGGCAAAAAACAGAAACTGGCACTGGGCCTCCAGTTAATAGGTTAGTCCCAAAAATAATATAAAAGAGCATATTAAAGCCCATTAAACATCCAAAACAGATAATATAATAGCATGGAACAATCAAAAATTATAGATACGTTGGAGACGTATCAGTGTCCCAATACCATCGAGACTCCTCATCATGTCTGTGATCTCATCCGGGACTCCGAACAACATCCGGTCACCAAATTACATAACTCATATAATACGAAATCGTCATCGAATGTTAAGCGTGCGGACCCTACGGGTTCGAGAACACCAACAGTGGAACCTGGATGCTCATATTGGTTCCTACATATTCTATGAAGATCTTTATTGGTCGTACCATAATGACAACATACTTATTCCCTTTGTCATCGTATGTTACTTTCCCGAGATTCGATCATCGGTATCTACATACCTAGTTCAACCTCATTACCGACAAGTCTCTTTACTCATTCCATAATACATCATCCCGCAACTAACTCATTAGTCACGTTGCTTGCAAGGTGATGACCCACAAGTATAGGGGATCTATCGTAGTCCTTTCGATAAGTAGGAGTGTCGAACCCAACGAGGAGCAGAAGGAAATGACAAGCAGTTTTCAGTAAGGTATTCTCTGCAAGCACTGAAATTATCGGTAACAGATAGTTTTGTGATAAGGTAATTCGTAACGGGTAACAAGTAACAAAAGTAAACAAGGTGCAGCAAGGTGGCCCAATCCTTTTTGTAGCAAAGGACAAGCCTGGAAAAACTCTTATATAAAGAAAGCGCTCCCGAGGACACATGGGAATTATCGTCAAGCTAGTTTTCATCATGCTCATATGATTCGCGTTCATTACTTTGATAATTTGATATGTGGGTGGACCGGTGCTTGGGTAATGCCCTTCCTTGGACAAGCATCCCACTTATGATTAACCCCTCTTGCAAGCATCCACAACTACAAAAGAAGTAATAAGGTAAACCTAACCATAGCATGAAACATGTGGATCCAAATCAGCCCCTTATGAAGCAACACATAAACTAGGGTTTAAGCTTCTGTCACTAACAACCCATCATCTAGTTATTACTTCCTGTTGGGGATATTACTACTGGATGTAAACCAGCCAGGAGTAGCTAGATTAACTCCTTGAAGATTAGAAGCCCATGAAGATGTAGGAATGATGGTGCTTTACGAAGGCCCAAGGCCCAAAGGCGGGTTAAAGCATGTAGTTATAAACCGACCCAGTCATGTAACTTATGTTGTAAGATAGGAAGGATAGAGACCGAATTAGACACGTTTATGATCCGGCTTTGGGACTCTGTAACCCGGCGGGCGTTGACCTATGTATATAAAGGGACGACCCGACGGCGGTTTAGGGACGAACAACAACTCGAGAACCAGACAAAGCGGATTCGCTCCCTGGCCTTCGATGCCCTAGCAATACCAATCACAACTAGACGTAGGATTTTACCTTCCTTGAAGGGGCCGAACTAGTATAAAACTCCCCATGTCCCCTTGTCCGGTTTTAACCCCTTTAAGCTAACCCGTAGCGATGGCTCCATGATTAAGTCCTTTCACAAGGACATCTGCCGTGACAAACCCGCGACACTTCCCAATGCCTTCCCCTAGGCTCAAACAATGGTGAAGTGTCACGTAGTCGACGTTCACATGACACCACTAGAGGAGAGATGACATACATCTCATCAAAATATCAAACGAATACCAAATTCACATGACTACTTATAGCAAGACTTCTCCCATGTCCTCAGGAACAAATGTAACTACTCACAAATCATATTCATGTTCATAATTAGAGGGGTATTAATATGCATGAAGGATCTGAACACATGATCTTCCACTGATAAACCAACTAGCATCAACTACAAGGAGTAATCAACACTACTAGCAACCCACAGGTACCAATCTGAGGTTTTGAGACAAAGATCGGATACAAGAGATGAACTAGGGTTTGAGATGAGATGGTGCTGGTGAAGATGTTGATGGAGATTGACCCCCTCCAGATGACAGGATCGATGGTGATGACGATGGTGATGATTTCCCCCTCCCGGAGGGATGTTTCCCCAGCAGAACAGCTCTGCCGGAGCACTAGATTGGTTCCGCCAAGGTTCCGCCTCGAGACGGTGGCGCTTCGTCCCGAAAGCTTCCTTCATTTTTTTCAGGGAGAAAGACTTCGTATAGCAAAAGATGGGCACCTGAGGCCTGGCAGGGGGCCCACGAGGCAGGGGGGCATGCCCAGGGGGTAGGGCGCACCCCCACCCTCGTGGATGGTGGGTGACCCCCTCTGGTGCTTTCTTCGCCCAATATTTTTTATATATTCCAAAACTGACTTTCATGGAGTTTCAGGACTTTTGGAGTTGTGCAGAATATGTCTATAATATTTGCTCCTTTTCTAGCCTAGAATTCCAGCTGCCGGCATTCTCCCTCTTCGTGTAAACCTTGTAAAATAAGAGAGAATAGGCATAAGTATTGTGACATAATGTGTAGTAACAACCCATAATGCAATAAATATCGATATAAAAGCATGATGCAAAATGGACGTATCAACTCTCCCAAGCTTAGACCTCGCTTGTCCTCAAGCGGAAGCCGATATCAAGAAATATGTCCACATGTTTAGAGATAAAGGTGTCAATAAAATAAAATACGGACATGAGGGCATCATGATCATTCTTAGAACAACAACATATATATATTTTCATATGATTTCTTATGCTAAAGTAACAATCTTATTTACAATGTAAAGTATGAATCAGAAACTTCATTGATGCCCACGAGGTGCCCATGAGGCAGGGGGCGCGCCCAGTGGGGTAAGGCGTGCCCTCCACCCTCGTGGATGCCTCGTGTCCTTCCCGGACTACTTCTTATTTTCCTATTTTCTTAAATATTCCAAAACGGAGAAAAATGCTATTACAACTGTTTTGGAGTCGGTTTACTTACCGTACCACATACCTATTCCTTTTCGGAGTCTGATACGTTCTGGAAAGTGTCCCTTATATACTCCTCTGGGGTTACGCTGCCAATAAAATTAGTTTCAACATTTATGGGATTACCTGAGATATAATGTTTGATTCTTTGACCATTCACCACCCTCGGATTTGTGCCTTTGAAGTTGTTGATTTTTATGGCACTGGAACGATAGACCTCCTCGATAACGTAAGGACCTTCCCATTTAGAGAGGAGTTTTCCTGCAAAAAATCTTAAATCAGAGTTGTATAGCAAAACATAATCACCTACATTAAACTCACGCTTTTGTATCCTTTTGTCATGCCATCTTTTAACTTTTTCTTTGAACAGTTTGGCATTCTCATAGGCCTGGGTTCTCCACTCATCAAGTGAGCTAATGTCAAATAGTCTCTTCTCACCGGCAAGTTTGAAATCATAATTGAGCTGTTTAATGGCCTAATATGCCTTATGTTCTAGTCCGAGAGGTAAGTGACATGCTTTTCCATAAACCATTTTATACGGAGACATACCCATAGGATTCTTATATGTAGTTCTATAGGCCCATAATGCATCATCAAGTTTCTTGGACCAATTCTTTCTAGATCTATTAATAGTCTTTTGCAAAATTAATTTAATTTCTCTATTACTGACTTCTACTTGACCACTAGACTGTGGGTGGTATGGAGATGCAATTCTATGATTAACATCATACTTAGCAAGTATTTTACGAAAGGCACCATGAATAAAATATGAACCACCATCAGTCATTAAATATCTAGGGACTCCAAACCTCGGAAAAATGAATTCTTTAATCTTACTAGAGGTGTTATGATCAGCACTACTAGTTGGAATAGCTTCTACCCACTTAGTAATGTAATCAACATCAACTAAAATATGTGTATACCCATTAGAGGAAGGAAACGGTCTGATATAATCAAAGCCCCAAACATCAAATGGTTAAATAACAAGTGAATAGTTCATAGGCATTTCTTGACGTCTACTAATATTACCAATTCTTTGACATTCATCACAAGACAAGACAAACTTACGGGCATCTTTGAAGAGACTAGGCCAATAAAAACCGGATTGCAATACCTTATGTGCAGTTCTATCTCCAGCGTGGTGTCCTCCATAAGCCTCGGAGTGACACTTGCGTAGGATCTGTTCCTATTCATGCTCAGGTACACAACATCTAATAACACCGTCTACTCCTTCTTTATAAAGGTGTGGGTCATCCCAGAAGTAATTTCTTAAATCATAGAAAACCTTTTTCTTTTGCTGGTATGTGAAACTAGGTGGTATAAATTCAGCAACAATGTAATTAGCATAATCGGCATACCATGGAGGAGTATGAGAAGCATTTATGACAGCTAATTGTCCATCGGGAAAGCTATCATCAATAGGTAGTGGGTCATCAAGAACATTCTCTAACCTAGATAAGCTGTCTGCAACGGGGTTCTCAGCTCCCTTTCTATCTATAATATGCAAATCAAATTATTGTAGTACGAGAACCCATCTAATAAGTCTAGGTTTAGCATCTTTCTTTTCCATAAGATATTTAATAGCCTCATTATCGGTGTGAACAGTTACTTTAGAATCAATAATGTAAGGTCTGAACTTATCACAAGCAAATACAACTGCTAAAAATTCCTTTTAGTAGTGGCATAATTTCTCTAGGCACTGTCTAGAGTTTTACTAGCATATTGGATACCATTTAATTTCTTATCAACTCTTTGTCCTAGCACAGCACCTACAGCATAATCACTAGCATCACACATAATTTCAAAGGGTAAATTCCAATCAGGTGGCTGAACAATAGGTGCAGAAATCAAGGCTTTCTTAAGTATTTCAAATGCTTCTACACAATCATCATAAAAGACAAAAGGAACATCTTTTTGTAAGAGATTAGTCAAAGGCCTAGAAATTTTTGAGAAGTCTTTAATGAACCTCCTGTAAAAACCAGCATGACCAAGGAAACTTCTTGTACCTTTAAAGTCCTTAGGATACGTCATCTTTTCAATAGCATCAACTTTAGCTTTATCAACTTCAATACCTCTTTCAGAAATTTTATGCCCCAAGACAATACCTTCATTAACCATAAAGTGACACTTCTCCCAATTCAAGACAAGATTAGTTTCTTCACATCTGTGCAAAACTCGATCAAGGTTGCTTAAGCAATCATCAAAAGAAGTTCCATATATGGAGAAATCATCCATGAAAACCTCAACATCTTTTCACAAAAGTCAGAGAATATAGCAGTCATACATATTTGAAAGGTAGCAGGTGCATTACATAAACCAAAAGGCATACGTCTATAAGCAAAGTTACCGAAAGGGCAAGTAAAGTTGGTCTTTTCTTGATCCTCTTTTGACACAGGTATTTGAGAGAAACCAGAATAACCGTCTAGAAAGCAAAAATGTGTATGTTTAGATAATATTTCTAGCATTTGATCAATAAAAGGTAAAGGGTAATGATCCTTTTTAGTAGCTTTATTTAATTTGCGGAAGTCAATTACCATTCTATAACATGTAACAATTCTTTGTGGGATCAATTCATCTTTATCATTAGGAACAACAGTAATGCCTCCCTTCTTAGGGACACAATGGACATGACTTAGCCACTGACTATCAGCAATGGGATAAATTATACTTGCCTCCAGAACCGTCGTTGGTGATCAACAACCAGTTTAGCGTCCTTCTCAAATTTTATTTTGTGCTGGCATAGACTGGAATAATGCCCTCGAGATTATGAAGAGTATATCCAATAGCAGCACGGTTCTTCTTCAGAGTTTTCAATAATTTCTCTTCTTCCCGCTCTAAAAGGTTAACACTAATAATAACAGGATATATCTTCCTTTCATCAAGATAATCATATTTAAGTGTATCAGGTAATGGTTTAAGCTCAAACACGGGATCACCCTTGGGTGGAGGAGGATCCCCTAGAATTTCAACAGGTAAGTTGTGTTTCAAAATAGGTCCCTGTTAAAGAATACTTCATCTATTTCCCTTCTTTCATTCATAAATATATCATTTTCATGGTCTAACAAATATTGTTGTAAAGGATCATTAGGAGGCATGGCAATAGAAGCAAGACCAAAAATTTCATCTTTACTAGGCAATTCTTTATCATGGGGTTGTCTATGAAATTTAGCAAAATTAAAATCATGAGACATATCCCCTAAACCAATAGAAACAACATCCTTTTTGCGGTCTATCTTAGCATTAACAGTATTCAACAAGGGTCTACCAAATATAATGGGACAAAAGTTGTCTTGTGGGGAAGCAAGAACAAGAAAATTAGTAGGATATTTAATTTTCCCACGCAAGACTTCAACATCTCTAACAATCCCAGCCGGTGAGATAGTATCTCTATTGGCAAGCTTAGTAATAACATCAATATCTTCTATCTCCACAGGTGCAATATCATGCATAATTTCTTTATATAAGGTATAAGCTATTGCACTGACATTAGCACCCATATCACATAAGCCATGATAACATTGATCTCCTATTTTTAACAGAAACAACATGCATGCCTACAACAGGTCCATGTTTATCTTTAGTATCGGGTTTAAAAATTCTAGTAGCTTCATCACAGAAGTAAATAACATGCCCATCAATATTATCCAGCAAGAAATATTTAACCATAGCAATACTAGGTTCAACTTTAATTTGCTCAGAGGGTTTGAGTGTTCTAATATTACTTTTGTTGACCACAGTTGAAGCTTTAGCATGATCCTTTATTCTAACAGGGAAAGGTGGTTTCTCAATATAAGCGGTAGGAACAATAGGATCAACATTATAAGTGATAGTCTTTTCTTCAACTTTAATAGGTTCAACTACTTTTACTTCAATGGGAGGATGCTATTTAAACCACTTCTCCTTAGGGAGATCCACATGAGTAGCAAATGATTCACAGAAGGAAGCTACTATCTCGGAGTCAAGTCCATATTTAGTGCTAAATTCATGAAAAACATCGGTATCCATAAAACATTTAACACAATCAAACTTAGGTGTTATACCTTGTCGGATTATGGGTTCCGGCAAAACCCTTGAGGTTTGAACACTGGGGTGCGCACGAAGATCTTCCCCCCCAGCGCACACTCTCACAACGATCTCAAAACGTAGCTCGCCGAACCCGAAGAACAAGGGACACAAGAGTTTGTACTGGTTCGGGCCACCGATGTGGTGTAATACCATACTCCAGCGTGGTGTGGTGGATTGCCCTGTAGGCTGGGGATGAACGTGTACAAGGGAAGAACAGCCTCCAGAGGAGAGGTGCTCTTGAGCTCGATGAGCTTGTGTGGCTGGGATGGTCTGAATGATCCGATTACCCCCCTATGCTGGTGGCTAGTCCTATTTATAGAGGCCCGAGTCCTATTTATAGAGGCCCGAGTCCTCTCCCCAAATATTAGGCAGGAAGGGATCCCACAACGGCCAATTCAAAGGGGGACAGCGAGTACAAGTTATCCTGACAAAAGGTGGTCTTTGCCTGCCAAAGGTTCTGGCGGTGACACCGTCGTGGGCTCCGTGGTGACCTCCATCTTGCCACCCTGCTGGTCTTGGTCTCGTTGCACCGATACGGTAACCTTTGACTGATGCCTCGGGACTCCTCGCCCGCACCTGCCTCTTTAGCACCAAAGAGGAAACTAGCACTCTGCACCCGCTGGCGCCCTCCTGGGTCCCGCCTGGCCTTGGTCGTCATGGCTCATGTCACGGGAACCTCACAAGGTGCCCCTCGCCTTGATCTCTCCGCTCCTTGCTACCTCTTGAGCACTGCATTGGTTTTCCCTTGAAGAGGAAAGGGTGATGCAGCAAAGTAGCGTAAGTATTTCCCTCAGTTTTTGAGAACCAAGGTATCAATCCAGTAGGAGACTACACGCAAGTCGCCTGCACCTACACAAACAAATAAGAACCTTGCAACCAACGCGATAATGGGGTTGTCAATCCCTTCACGGCCACTTGCAAAAGTGATATCTGACAGAGATAATAGGATAAATGTTTTTGGTATTTTTATGATATAGATTGAAAGTAAAATAGATTGGAAACTTATATGATGGAAAATAGACCCGGGGGCCATAGGTTTCACTAGTGGCTTCTCTCAAGATAGCATAAGTATTACAGTGGGTAAACAAATTACTGTAGAGCAATTGATAGAAAAGTGCATAATTATGAGAATATCTAGGCATGATCATGTATATAGGCATCACGTCCACGACAAGTAGATCGAAACGATTCTGGATCTACTACTATTACTCCACACATTGACCGCTAACTAGCATGCATCTAGAGTATTAAGTTCATAAAAATAGAGTAACACATTAGGCAAGATGACATGATGTAGAGGGATAAACTCAAGCAATATGATATAAACCCCATCTTTTTATCCTCGATGGCAACAATACAATATGATATAAACGAAACTAATAATTCGAAGAGACTTGCAAAGATAACAAATCATACATAAAAGAATTCAGAGAAGAACCAAATATTGTTCATAGATAATCTTGATCATAAACCCACAATTCATCAGATCCCGACAAACACAACGCAAAAATAATTACATCGAATAGATCTCCAAGAAGATCGTGGAGAACTTTGTATTGAGATCCATAGAGAGAGAAGAAGCCATCTAGCTAATAACTATGGACCCGAAGGTCTGTGGTAAACTACTCACACATCATCGGAGAGGCTATGGTGTTGATGTAGAAGCCCTCCGTGATCGATTCCCCCTCCGGCAGTGCACCGAAAAGGCCCCAAGATGGGATCTCATCGGTACAGAAGGTTGTGGCAGTGGAAATAGGGTTTTGCGGTGCTCTCGGATGTTTTTGGGGTATATGAGAATATATAGGCGAAAGGAGTCGGTCAGGGAAGCCACGAGGGGCCCACGAGGGTGGGGGGCGCGCCTCCCTACCTCGTGGCCTCCTAGATGCTTCCTTGACATCCACTCCAAGTCTCCTGGATTGCATTTGTTCCAAAAATCACTCTCCCAAAGGTTTCATTCCATTTGGATTCCGTTTGATATTCCTTTTCTACGAAACACTAAAATAGGCAAAAAACAACAATTTGCACTGGGCCTTTGGTTAGTAGGTTAGTCTCAAAAATTATATAAAAGTGTATAATAAAGCCCATTAAACATCCAAAACAGATAATATAATAGCATGGAACAATAAAAAATTATAGATACGTTGGAGACGTATCAAGCATCCCCAAGCTTAATTCCTGCTCGTCCTTGAGTAGGTAAATGATAAAAACAGAATTTTTGATGTGGAATGCTACCTAGTATAATTCTCAATGTAATTTTCTTTATTGTGGCATGAATGTTCATATCCGAAAGATTCAAGACAAAAGTTTAATATTGACATAAAAATAATAATACTTCAAGCATACTAACAAAGCAATCATGTATTCTCAAAATAACATGGCCAAAGAAAGTTATCCCTACAAAATCATATAGTCTGGCTATGCTCTATCTTCACCACACAAAGTATTTAAATCATGCACAACCCCGATGACAAGCCAAGCAATTGTTTCATAATTTTGGTGTTCTCAAACTTTTTCAATCTTCACGCAATATATGAGCGTGAGCCATGGACATAGCACTATAGGTGGAATAGAATAGTGGTTGTGGATAAGACAAAAGGAGAAGATAGTCTCACATCAACTAGGCGTACCAACAGGCTATGAAGATGCCCATCAATAGATATCAATGTGAGTGAGTAGGGATTGCCATGCAACGGATGCACTAGAGCTATAAGTGTATGAAAGCTCAACAAGAAACTAATTGGGTGTGCATCCAACTTGCTTGCTCACGAAGACCTAGGGCATTTTGAGGAAGCCCATCATTGGAATATACAAGACAAGTTCTATAATGTAAAATTCCCACTAGTATATGAAAGTGACAACATAGGAGACTTTCTATCATGAAGATCGTGGTGCTACTTTGAAGCACACGTGTGGTAGAAGGATAGTAGCACTGTCCCTTCTCTCTTTTTCTCTATTTTTTCTTCTCTTTTTTGGGGCCTTTCTCTTTTTTTTCGTCTGGAGTCTCATCCTGACATGTGGGGGAATCATAGTCTCCATCATCCTTTCCTCACTTGGGACAATGCTCTAATAATGATGATCATCTCACTTTTATTTACTTACAACTCAAAAATTACTAGAACAAAATATGACTCTATGTGAATGCCTCCGGCGGTGTACCGAGATGTGCAATGAATCAAGAGTGACATGCATGAAAGAATTATGAAAGGTGGCTTTGCGACAAATACGATGTCAACTACATGATCATGCAAAGCAATGTGAAAATGATGAAGCGTGTCATAATAAACAGAACAGTGGTAAGTTGCATGGAAATATATCTTGTAATGGCTATGGAAATGCCATAATAGGTAGGTATGGTGGCTGTTTTGAGGAAGGTATAAGGTGGGTGTATGTTACCGGCGAAAGTTGCACGGTACTAGAGAGGCTAGCAATGGTGGAAGGGTGAGAGTGCGTATAATCCATGGACTCAACATTAGTCATAAGAACTCACATACTTATTGCAAAAATCTATTAGTTATCTAAACAAAGTACTACACGCATGCTCCTAGGGGGATAGATTGGTAGGAAAAGAGCATCGCTCGTCCCCGACCGCCACTCATAAGGAAGACAATCAATAATTAAATCATGCTCCGACTTCATCACATAACTGTTCACCATACGGCATGCTACGGGAATCACAAACTTTAACACAAGTATTTCTCAAATTCACAACTACTCAACTAGCATGACTCTAATATCACCATCTTCATATCTCAAAACAATCATCAAGTATCAAACTTCTCATAGTATTCAATGCACTTTTTATGATAGTTTTTATTATACCCATCTTGGATGCCTATCATATTAGGACTAATTTTATAGCCAAAGCAAACTACCGTGCTGTTCTATAAGACTCTAAAAATAATATAAGTGAAGCATGAGAGATCATTAATTTCTATAAAGTAAAACTACCACCGTGCTCTAAAAAGATATAAGTGAATCATTAAAGCAAAATTATCTAGCTCAAAAGATATAAGTGAAGCACATAGAGTATTCTAATAAATTCCGATTCATGTGTGTCTCTCCCAAAAGGTGTGTACAACAAGGATGATTGCCGTAAACTAAAAAGCAAAGACTCAAATCATACAAGACGCTCCAAGCAAAACACATATCATGTGGTGAATAAAAATATAACATCAAGTAAAGTTACCGATAGACGAAGATGAAAGAGGGGATGCCTTCCGGGGCATCCCCAAGCTTAGGCTTTTGGTTGCCCTTGGATTTTACCTTGGGGTGCCGTGGACATCCCCAAGTTAGGCTCTTGCCACTCCTTATTCCATAATCCATCAAATCTTTACCCAAAACTTGAAAACTTCACAACACAAAACTCAACAGAAAATCTCATGAGCTCCGTTAGTATAAGAAAACAAACCACCACTTCAGGTACTGTAATGAACTCATTATTTATTTATATTGGTGTTAAACCTACTGTATTCCAACTTCTCTATGGTTCATACGCCCCAATACTAGCCATAGATTTATCAAAATAAGCAAACAACACACAAAAAACAGAATCTGTCAAAAACAGAACAGTCTGTAGTAATCTGTAGGTTTAGAATACTTATGTAAGCCCAAAAATTCTGAACTAAAATGGTGGATGTGAGGATTTGTATATTAATCATCTGCAAAAAGAATCAACCTAATCGCACTCTCCAGTAAAAAAAATGGTTGCAAATCTCGTGAGCGCTAAAGTTTCTGTTTTTACAGCAATATCGCAAAAACTTCCCCCAAGTCTTCCCAAAAGTTCTATTTGGCACAAACACTAATTAAAAGCATAAAACCACATCTAAATAGTAGCTAGATGAATTATTCATTACTAAACAGAACCAAAAATCAAGAAATAAAAAATAAAATTGGGTTGCCTCCCAACAAGCGCTATCATTTAACGCCCCTAGCTAGGCATAAAAACAAGAATAGATCTAGGTATCACTACTAGGGAAAACCTTATACACAGAACTTTAGCAGTAGCGCGTGTTAAAAAAGCACGCTAGTGCTAAGTCGCAGTAGCGCGTTGTCATAAACCGCGCTACAGATACAATTGTAGTAGTAGCGCGCCTGGAAATAAAAGCGCTACTACTAAAATTCCCACTGCTAAGCCGATAGGCTACACATAGTAGTAGCGATCTACTGCGAACAGCGCTACTGCTAGTTGGTTTGTAGCAGCGCATTTACGCAGAAAGGCGCTACTGCTAAAGGAAATAAAACTAAATGGAAAGCAAATAGAAGAGTAAATGAAAATGAAAGAAATAGAAAAAGGAGAAACGAAAAGAATAAAATGTAAATAAAAATAAATGAAAAAGGGAAAAAGAGAAAGGAATAGCAGTAGAGCATATCCGGAAACGCACTATAGCTAACTTAGTAGTAGCGCACTTGACAGAACGCGCTACTGCTACTTTTGACTTAACCACGTGGTTCGTTCCTCCCCATGGCCACTTCCCCCAAATCCAAACTCCTTCGCTATCGCCGCCGCTGTCGCCCGTTGGCCGCCGCGCGCTCTCTCGTCACTCTCCGCACACCCTCGATGCCGCCCCCGACCATGGATTCGACGCTGCCCCGACCCCGACCTCGACGCCACCCCCGACCCCAACCTTGACGCCGCCCTCCACAACGTGCCCGAGCCCTGACCCCGACTTCGACGCCGCCTGCCCCTCCCTCGCCGCAGGCACCCGAGGTGAGCACGCCTGCTACTCCCCCTCCCCTACCTCTGCGTAGGGTTCTTCAAATTTTAATTGCATCAAATTAGTTAGGGTTCATCTAGGGGTGGAAAGGAATCAGATGTTTTCTTAATTCGGAACGGATACGAATAATGGTGACATATTGCTTAAGTGTATTAGTCAATAGCTATGTGACATGAAGTATTCAACTTGTGACATACAATAAGTCAATGATAAATAGGTTTATGAATAAACACTATTGTAATGCATAATAATTTCTAAGATTAATCATAAAACGAGTAAAATTTGACCACTTATTTGACTTTTATGTTGGATGATTGGAATATCCGATCGAATACGAATATCAGATATTTCGGATTATCCGCTACCACTTTCCACCCCTAGGTTCATCAAATTAGATGGTAATCAGGGCAGTAGTTCCTAGGTACTAATTAGTTAGTAAGAACTAGGTACTAATTAGGTACTAGTTTAATTTTATTTATAGCAAGTTTATTTTTAGTAAGAACTAGTTGAATTAATAGTACTAGTTGAACATGTCATATTGTTGTTATTTTTTTAGTTAAAGCAATTATTCCCGCATCGACGTCGACGATGCCTATCCCGCATCCTCGTCGTCGACTCGGCAGAGGACACCTTCTTGACCAGATGGGCCATGTTCGGGACTGGGCTCCGCTGGGCTGGTACTGGGAGGTGCTACCTACTGGGGCCGCAGCTTGGTGAGGAGCCAGCACATCATTGACCCAAACCTTCTTTGGTGGCGGTCGCTTGGGACAGTGACGGTGCAGAGGCTTGAGGACCCCGCGGAGGTGGTACATCACCGTGTCTGCGAGGAGGACACGCACATCCGTCGCTACTTGTTTGCGTTGGAGCAGAGGTTCTCCAATACCTGGCAGGTTCTCTAGGGATCTCACTGGAGCTATGATCCTGTGATGGATCCTTATCTTTGGGTGTCCACCGCCCACGCAGATACCCGTCGTGCACTAGGGTTTTAGTTGTATTAGTGATGTTATATGCATGATACTATTCGGGATGTATTGGTGATAATATTCGACGATGTACGGACGCATGAGATGATTTACTTTTTCTTATTGAATGCATGCTAATTTGAATACTTATTTATTTTACGATTTGGTTTTGCTTATTGAATGCTCATGTCAATATGAGTCCTATACGATATTTTGAAATGTATATCTTTTGTTGCTCAAATAGGATATGTGCTTGCCCAAGTGACCGGTCATGTTTGCAGGTTACACCTTCGAGTGGCCTTTGTTTTGCCGGAGTGTTGATTCATTTCCGTTCCGGCAAATTTCAGGCGCTCGATATGTCCTATTTTAGCAAAGGTCATGCCGTATTTTTCCGTGAATTTTGGCATGACATGTGCCAAAATATGTAGGAAATATCGAGTGCCCCGAATTTGTGTGTTGAATATCCTGGTAGTTGCCTTCGGTCGATTTTCAATTAATGTTTCAACTATGAACATAGGGAATGTCTAACGACGAAAAGGATTTTGGTATTTGTGACCTGCGAAGACGAGCGCGGCCTGTGCGACAGAATCTTCCTAGATGGTGATAAGCGCTTCAGCATCAAGCTGGGCGAGAACTTCGAAGTGGATACAGTAAGTCACGACGACAAGTCATTTTTCGTAATTAAGCATGACATCTGCTTCATTTGCTTCAACTTATTTTTTTTACTATTCTACTTGCGTATCCCCTGCCATGCAAGAGTTTTTGTCTTGGATAAGACAGGTTTCAGTCCTATGAAAACTACTATGGAGGTAAAGAGAGTTTACTTGAAGACCGAGCGTGGTTATACTTTCCACGCAAAATTATACAACACAGACACCTACACCTATTTTGAATGCAAAACTTGGCAAGCACTATGCAAGACTTATGCATTTGAGCCTGATATGGGTATCACCTTTGATATTCGTTCGGAAGATGATATTGAAGGTAATATCGACATCTGGGTCGATGGGCAGACGCCTCCAGTTATACCATTATGTGAGTTTCTCAACCATATTTATGTCTTCGACATTGTTTATTCAAAAATAGTTGACTACTAATTTGTATTGACAACTTATTTCCATTCAAGCAAACATGTCCAGCGCTTGGTAGACATGACCTACTACTGTCCCAGGGATGAACTAAACTGCGAGGAGATAAGTCATTATGTTTCATGGCTTGAGGATCTTCATAGTGTCAAGATAAATTATTTTTCTGGACTTAAAAATCTTAATACTCAAAACGTGCGACCAATAGTGTTCGTACCGAACTATGGTCACATCTATTTAGGAAAGATGGTAAGATTTTTACTATTTATCCTTAGTGCATCTTTTGCATACATTATTTTTAAGCTAAACTTCATTGCTAAGTATGTTACTATATGATCTTCTTCAACAGGGACTCCCGATGAATGTTGTGCCTCATTGGATCGAGACTAAAGGTCGCATGAGAATTGTTAGCTTATGGCCAAGATATCCTACAATGCACTTTAGTGCATTCAAGATTTCTAATGGCGAGGAATGCTTAATAGTGAAAGACCGGAGCCAAATTGTGAGCGATCGCAGAGAAGTACTAGGGGGCAGCAATCAGAAGCACAGCCCACGATTAGGAGACAGGTTCATCTGCATGCTCCAACTTGATGAAGTAGGAGTGCTACACATGTTTTATGCTGTTTTACCTGAGAGAGAGCAGCAGGAGTGATTAGCAAGCTAGAAATGAGTTATGATGATCAAATAGCTAGTGTTGGTGGTAATGACTATGATGATTATTATTAGCTAGTGTTGGTGGTGATTAGATATAGCTACCGCAGCTAGTGTTGGTGGTGATTAGCTAGCTATTATGAGTTTGAAGATGACGATGTCTGCTACACTCTGACTATGATGATTAAATAGCTACTGTTGGTGGTAATGACTATGATGCTGATTAAATAGCTTGTGTTGGCGGATTAGATTCAAGTGGAGGCAACATGTGGTGCACATCGAAAGTACTACTAGTCCAAACTAGATCAAGTTTGGATCAGTAGTATACTTTTGACATGCACCACATGTTGCCTCCACTTGAACCTAATCCACCTTCACTTGACACACTATTATGGACATATTGATATAACAACCTCATAATTGGTATTATACCAAAATTTGTATAACGGCGTATAAATACTCTAAAAATAAAAAAATGAAAAAGATACTAGTAGCGATGGACAGGAAACACGCTACTACTAGTTAGATTAGCAGTAGCGCTGGAGTAAACACGTGCTACGGCTATATGTCTTAGCAGTAGCATGTGCCGCATGCGCTACTGCTAAGTAATAGTTGTAGCGCCTTACTAGTAGCGCGGTTCCCCATGCTACTAATAGGCATTAAACCCATGCTACTACTAGGCTTTTCCCTTGTAGTGTATTGTCATCTTTGGTATGCAATCCATAAGTGGCTCTCATAATAGATTCATAAGGTAATTTAATTTTCTTTTTAGGAAAGCGTTCCATGCCTTTCCTTAACAGAAATTGGAATCTAATGTTTCCTTCTTTCATATCAATAATTGCACCAATCGTTCTAAGGAAAGGTCTACCAAGAATAATAGGATATGTAGGATTGCAATCTATGTCAAGAACAATGAAATCTTCGGGCACATAATTCCTATTTGCAACAATAAGAACATCATTAATCCTTCCCATAGTTTTCTTAATGGTGGAATCTGCAAGATGCAAGCTTAAAGAACAATCATCAAATTCACGGAAACCTGACACATCACACAAATTTTTGGAATCGTGGAAACACTAGCACCCAAATCACATAAAGCATAGCATTCATGATATTTAATGTTAATTTTAATTGTAGGTTCCCACTCATCATAAAGTTTTCTAGGGATAGAAACTTCTAATTCAAGCTTTTCTTCATAAGATTGCATTAAAGCATCAATGATATGTTTGGTAAAAGCTTTATTTTGACTATAAGCATGAGGAGAATTTAACTCGGATTGCAACAAGGAAATACAATCTATTAAAGAACAATTATCATAATTAAATTCCTTGAAATCCAAAATAGTGGGTTCATTGATATGTAAAGTTTTGACCTCTTCAATCCCACTTTTACCAATTTTTGCATCAATATCTAAAAACTCCGAATCATTGGGACGCCTTTTAACTAAAGTTGACTCATCTCCAGTCCCATCATTATCAAGATTCATATTGCAAAACAAGGATTTAATAGGAGACACATCAATCACTTTTAGATCTCCATCCCTATTACCTTCTAGATCTTCCGGGTTGGCGGCCATCTTATTAACTAAGTTGGTCTGCTTATCCGAAATCTGGGCTATTAATTTTTCAAGACGAGCAAACTGAGATTTCAAACCATAAAATTCTTTAGACATATCATCGAGCTCTTTATTCATGTACTCCATAAAACTTTTTTGTTCTTTAAGCTCGTTTCTGAAGAAATTATTATGCTCAAACTGCAAGGACATAAAACTTCTAACATTGTTTTCAATTTCTTCCAACCTTATAAGGTGAGGATCAACACTGTCGGCATTTTGGGAATGGGGGTCCCCAGACTTGCCTGCCTGCGGCCCACGGAGTGGCTGGGCTGGCGGGTTCGTACGGCCCATCTTCATCGACAAGACATTCAAGACCCTCGCGAGGGGCCAAGGCTTGCGGGGCGGATGATGCAAGACCTCCTCAAGAGCGGCCTCGCTAGGCAGGCTCACGAGGGGTGGAGAGATCAAGGCAAGGCAAACCTTGCGAGGCCCCTCGTGACGTGAGCCATGACGACCGAGACCAGGCGGGCGCCAGGCAGGCGCCAGCGCGCGCATCGTCCTTATTTCCTCTTTGGTGCTAAGGGGGCAAGCGCAAGCACGGAGTACGGAGGCATCAAGTAAAGGTTTCCATATTGGTGCAACGAGACCAGGACCAGAAGGACAGCAAGACGGAGGTCACCGTGGAGCCCAAGATGGCGTCATCACCAGAGCCTTTTGCAGGAGAAGACCACCTTTTGTCAGGACAGCTTGTACTAGTTGTCCCTTTTTGAATTGGCCGTTGTTGGCTCCCTTCCTGCTCAATGTTTGGGGAGAGGACCAGGGCCTATATAAGTAGAACTAGCCACCACCATGAGGGGCAGGGAGTCGACACCATCACAAGTCGGCAGCTGATTCCGATGCTCACACACATAAGCTCACCAAACGCAAGCACACCTCGACCTTAGGAGGCTGTTCTTCCTCTTGTACTGATCATCATTAGCCCAAGAGGCAATCCACCACCACCACACTGGAGTAGGGTATTACACCACAACGGTGGCACGAACCAATATAAATCTTGTGTCTTCCTGTGTTGAGAGTTCGTCGTGTTCGTCTACGAGATCTTATAGAGCTAGGGCGTGGCACGATAGGGACAAAACCTTCACGCGCACCCCAGTGTTCCAACCTTAAGGGTCTGCCGGAACCCCAGATTCGACATTTGGCGCGCTAGGTAGGGGTGCGCCGTAGCTTCTCGTCCGTCGATCTACGCTCCACCGACTCCGACAACCAGCGTAGACGACGGGGCCAGGGGGCTCCGAGCCCTGGCCCCCGCCCTGCAACGACTGTAGTGGCCGCCCAAGTTCAAGCTGGAGATGCCGCCACGCTATGATGGCGCAGCGGATCCGTCAGCCTTCCTGCTGGCGTACGAGGAGGCCGTCCTCAAAGCGGGGGGTGATGACAAGGTCATGGCCAACTGGCTTCCCATGGCCCTCGCCGGCGAGCCGTGCGCCTGGCTGCTCAACCTTCCCGGATCCATGGTGGCGTCTTGGGAGGAGCTCCGCGGCCTCTTCACTGCACACTATGCTGCACCGGCGCACCATGCGGTCGCGGCCCTATTAGGTGGCTCACAGGCGCCGCCCTCAGAGCGCCACATCAAGCCGTTCCTACGCCAAATTGGTGCCGCTTCCACGCGCTCGGGGCCTCCGCCGGGCTGGGCCGCGCCTGAGTCTGATCTCACCTTCAGCTCGGAAGACCACCCCGTCACCACCACTGGCTCGGGCATGCTTCCGATGCTCTGCACGCCCACCATCTGTGACGTGGCCGTCACCAAGACCCTCGTCGATGGCAGCGCCGGCCTCAACTTGCTCTCCGTAGAGGCTTTCAGCCTTCTTCACGTGCCACTCGAGCGGCTCAGCCTCAGCAAGCCTTTCTCGGGAGTTGGTGGTGGCGCCGCCCGCTCCCTGGGGCAGATCCGCCTCCCCGTCACCTTCGACACACGCGACAACTACCGCACCGAGCTGGTCGACTTTGACATCGCCCGCATCGGCCTCCCTTACAACGCCATCCTCGGGTACCCAGCTCTGGCCCAGTTCATAGCGGTGACTCATCCAGCATACAACCTCATGAAGATACCTGGAAGCAAAGGTTCCCTCACCGTCAAAGGGGACGCCAAGGAGGCCATGATGGTACTCAAACTTGCCTTCAGGACTGCCGCGGCGGCGAAGCCCGTTGGCGCCGGTACCCCCGAGGCCAAGGAGGCCGCACCGACCAAGAAGAAGCAGCTGTTCACCCAAGACAAGGCAAAAACAGAATAGGTGTCGGTCGACGAGGATGCCCCTCAGGAGCCACCTTCACCATAGGCGCCAGCCTCGACCCCAGCCAGGAGGAAGCATTGGTGAAGTTCTTGCGCGCGAACAAGGAAATATTCGCATGGGAGCCCAATCAGCTGGTGGGGGTCCTGAGAGAGGTGATTCAACACCACTTGAGGGTATGCCCCAATGTGCGCCCCGTGAAGCAGCGAGCAAGGCGGCAGTCCACGGAAAAGCAGGCCTTCATCGTCCAAGAGACCTGCAAGCTGGAGGTGGCAGGTGCCATTCGTGAGGTTAGGTACCCCGAATGGCTGGCGAACCCAGTCATGGTGCCGAAGAAAGGCGGGAAGGAGCGAATGTGCGTTGACTTCACCAACCTCAACAAGGCGTGCCCACAAGATCCGTTCCCTTTCCCGTGCATTGACCAGATTGTCGACTCCACTACCGAGTGCGACCTACTATGCTTCCTGGATGCGTTCTCAGGGTATCATCAAATCAAGATGGTGGTGGAAGATGTAGAGAAGACAGCCTTCCTCACCGCGTGTGGGGGATACTATTACACTTGCATGCCCTTCAGGCTGCGCAACACGGGCGCAACCTTTCAGCGGATGATGCACATCGCTTTAGGGCGGCAGCTCGGGAGAAACACGGAGGCCTACATCAACGACATTGTGGTGAAGTCTCGGGAGGCGAGAACCTTGATCCAAGACCTGGAGGAGACCTTCGAGAGCCTGCTCCAGGTGAACTTGCGGCTTAACCCGAAAAAGTGTGTGTTCGGCATCCCTTCCGGCAAGCTGCTGGGATTCCTCGTATCACACAGAGGGATCGAGGCAAACCCGGAGAAGATCAAGGCCATCGAGGGCATGATCCCACCGCAGACCCTCAAGGAAATGCAGAAGCTGGCTGGTCAAGTGAGTGCATTGGGGCGCTTCATCTCCAAGCTGGGAGAGCGTGCCTTACCCTTCTTCAAGCTGATGAAGAAGAAGGGCCCGTTCGAGTGGACTCCGGAGGCCGACCGGGCCTTCCAAGACCTCAAGAGATATCTGACCAGCCCGCCGGTGCTGGTGGCGCCATGACCTCTCGAGCCTCTAGTACTTTATCTTGCCGCCACCCCATACTCCGCCAGCACTGCGCTAGTGGCGGTTTGGGAAGAGCACCAGGCCAAGAGAGCGCCGCGCCCATCCACGTCGCCAGCCGAGACGACGCAAGATCAGGAAGGCGCGACAAGAGCCGTAGCGGCATCAATGGAAGACCGAGCTCGGCAAGATGATGCCGCAGAGATTCCCGCAAGCGACCGGGCGCCAGGGGTCACATCACCTCAGGGAGCACCCCATCTCACACAAGACGCGAGCCTCACCAACACGCCGGTCCTCGTCGAGCACCTGGTGTACTTCGTCAGCACGGTGCTGCGGGACACGAGGGTACGATATCCCATGCCTCAGAAGCTCCTGCTTGCACTCCTGGTGGCCTCACACAAGTTGCGACACTATTTCTAGGGCCACCCCATCAATGTCGTCTCGGCCTATCCGTTGGAGAGGGTGCTCAGGAGCCCCAACTCTGCCGGAAGGGTCGCTGAATGGAACATCGAGCTGCAGGCGTTCCAGTTGGTGTTCAGCACCACCAGGGTCATCAAGGGAGCCGCGCTCGCGGATTTTGTGGTGGAATGGACGGACGCCCCGGCACTGGAAGTGGGCGAGGAGCGGTCTACCTCACCAGGGAGTGAGGTGCCCGACGGATGGGTCATGTACTTTGACGAGGCCTTCGCGGATCTAGCCTTCCCCAAGTTTCTTTCCACTCAAATCTTCTTTCCACCAATTCCAAATCCTGTAGGAGAAAGTTGAGTGTTGGGGAGACTATCATTTGAAGCACAAGAGCAAGGAGTTCATCATCAACACACCATTTGTTACTTCTTGGAGAGTGGTGTCTCCTAGATTGGCTAGGTGTCACTTGGGAGCCTCCGACAAGATTGTGGAGTTGAACCAAGGAGTTTGTAAGGGCAAGGAGATTGCCTACTTTGTGACGATCTACTGCTAGTGAGGCAAGTCCTTCGTGGGCGATGACCATGGTGGGATAAACAAGGTTGCTTCTTCGTGGACCCTTCATGGGTGGAGCCCTCCATGGACTCGCGCAACCATTACCCTTCGTGGGTTGAAGTCTCCATCAACGTGGATGTACGATAGCACCACCTATCGGAACCACGACAAGAACATCCGTGTCTCCAATTGCGTTTGAATCCTCCAAACCCTTCCCTTTACATTCTTGCAAGTTGCATGCTTTACTTTCCGCTGCTCATATACTCTTTGCATGCTTGCTTGAATTGTGTTAAGATTGCTTGACTTGTCCAAAGTTGCTAAAATCTGCCAAGAACTAAAATTGGGAAAAGGCTAGATTTTTATTTGGTCAAGTAGTCTAATCACCCCCCTCTAGACATACTTTTGATCCTACACCATCGATACTACTATTGTACAAATGTATACATTTTTTAAAAGGATAGAGGGCGGGGCAGTCTAGCTTGGTCCTTTTTCATGAGAGGCGAGGGCCTTTGTGATTTGATGGCTCATTACTGCTAGAAGGCGGGGCCTTGTGATTTGACTGCTCGTATAAATGTGCCGACGACCTGAGGAGGAGCAAAGAACCGTGCGGTATACTCAAGTTTTCCACTGGAGTACCATGGAGGAGCACCCAACACGGCAGCCCAGTGCCATATCCTCTACTCTCTACTCTTATTATATATTACTAGCAAGAGGCATTGTTCTATTGGCGATAAAGAATGATCTAATTTGCTAGTCATCTCATTTTTAGCATTGTTCTATTCATGCCTCGCAGAGAAGGTGACACGTGCGGTCAAATACTAGTATTGCTACTGTACTACTTACCAGTCGTATTTAGTGTCACATTTTAACCATAAATGTGAGAGGATATCGCCAAAACGCCTCCACATGTGCCACGTGGCTGCATGAACTGTAAGAGAGACACTGTGTAGCGTTCCATTGTGTTTTGCACATACTCGAAGTACTAGTAAGGTACACATGCATTGCACGCATCAGATTTTTGCAACCAAATTACGAATAAATACCACACTGTAGCATGTAAGCTCTGAGTCATATATGCCTGACGTAGACCTTCATTTAATCCTTATAGTTCATCTCATTCAAAATCAATTAGTTTTTTATAAAAAACCTAGGGCCTCTTTGATTCGTAGGATTTCCAAAACGCAGGAATAGGAAGAACATGGGATTAGAGTGGAATGTCGTCTTGAATCCTACAGGATGGTACGAGTGTTTGATTGTGCATAGACAAAATGTAGAATTCTTTCAAAGAGGTTTGAGTGGATGGGATGTTTCCTATGAAATCTAGTGCAAATGAATCACATGGAAAAATTCCTATGGTTTACAATCCTACGAATCAAACAACCAAGATAGGAAAAAATCCTAAGGATTAGAATCCTCCAAAATTCCTTCGAGAATCCTTTGAATCAAAGAAGCCCTTAATCTATTTTATGATTCATGGAATTGTGCGTTGTAAAGCATAAAGTAAAAACAAATAATGGCAATTCAACTAGAAAAAAAGTTTGGGCAGTTATGATACGGAAGATTCTAGAACAAAGGAGAACCACTGTTGTTTTGAGATTTGTGCATTATGCTTAAGTTCAACCATGGAGTCTGCTGGATTGTACAAGTGGCAAAATCCGGTGGGGGGCTAGAAGATGGTGCGAGGGGCCGAGTGGAGGGAGACTATGAAGGAGTGCACAACTGCGAGATCGATATTTAGAGAGAAGGGGTGATAACGTGCGCTGTTGCGCGCAGTGGCGGAGCCATGAAAAATGTCCCATGAGCTAGGGGGCCAAGCATCGCTAATCCTTTACGAGGAGGGCCAATTCATCAACTTAAACCATTTTTACCAGCTATTGTCTAATGATCACATTCATATTAGCCTATATAGTGATATTGGGGGGGGGGGCAGGGCCCTTGCTGCCCCCTGTCTTCGCCATTGTGCGCGCGTCTGAGAGATGAAGCGGAAGGCATGGATGATGAGAGGGGTGCGTTGGATATATAATTAATGTGGGTGTATTAGCTATATATGTAATCCTATATAGAGAGGTATAGATTGATCGATGTGGACGTGGGAAAGAGGGTGAGACCTCACTAGATATATAGATTGATCGGTTTATGTGGAAAACTATGAAAGACCTAGCTATACACACACATAGAGGAACATCAATCGTTGCGCATGCACGTGAGAGATAAAGAATGTCCGATATGATGGAGAGGGGGATGTGTGCGTGTGTGTGTGTGCCTTCATGGGAGACCGACCTGAAGAAAAAGATTGCATGTGTGCGATGGATAATGCCTGGTAGTGTGTGTGCATGCATGCACGAAAGAAAGTTAGTGGTACAATTATAAAGAGAAGACCAATGTGTGGGTGTAAAAGACTAGGTGAGGTCATAATCAATCTAAAGTTGAATTCAAATATTTGAATAAGAGATCATGATGCTTGAAACCCATGCATGCATGAATATAACGGAGATCTGCACGGTGTGGTTTGGAAACGAGCATGTTGCAATGTATACACATTGAACAAGGTCAGATTGGTTTGAATTTGAGATACCGATGGCAGACATCATTTGGCCACATTGCATCCGTGCATGGACACACTATTCTAATTGGAGATGATGGGTGGCTTTCGCATCACATATCTATATCTATACCCCTATATATATATATTATATTTTATATTTTTTATATAGTGTGCGGATAACTTTAACTTTGAATGATGGTCGTTGGATGAGGCCAATCCGATGGTGCAGAGCTGGCAAATTTGAGCACTGGTGGCCGCTGGATATCATCTAGATTCCACCAGATTTTGCCACACGTACAATCTAGAAGACTCTATGGTTGAACTTAAGCATAATGCACAAACCTCAAAACACAAGCACTTCTTCTTTGTTCTAGAATTTTCCGTATCAGAATTGCCCAAATGTTTTTCTACATGATTTGTTTTTACTTTATGCCTTACAACGCACAATTCCATGAATCTTAAAATAGATTAGATTTCTTATAAAAACTAGATGATTTTGAATGAAATGAACTATAAGAATTAAACGAACATCTACATCATGTATATATGACTCAAAGCTTACATGCTATAGTGTGGTATTTATTCATAATTTGATTGCCAAATCTCATGCATGCAATGCACGTGTACCTTACTAGTCTAAATGGTGTTTGTGTGTGTTGTGCGTGTTAAACACATTGTACATAGTATATCATACTAGTCTAAATTGTCTTTTTGGGTACGCGTTAAGCCCGTTCTCCCGAAATTTCAAGCCACGCCTTGTTATGCCAAAATTTCAAGCTAGCGTCTCTGTCTATCATGCTGTGAAACTCCCGCCTCTTCAACCCGCGCCTTGTTAGCCCAAAATATTTAAGATATATCTTTGTCTCGTTGTGCTCCGACAACTCCCTCCATCTCAACCCGTGCCTTGCTATTCCAAAATTACAACGCACGCGAAAACTCCCACCTCCTATGAAATCCCGACATGTGAAATGCCCGTGATACCCCTGAACCGAAAGAACCACCACAAATCGGTGGGGGTACTTTCATAACTTACCCCACATTTCGGACAGGCGCGTCCCTAAGCCATGGTTCCCCACTCCCATCCCATCCGCCCACCCATTCGTACACCGAGGCCGGCAAAATCCGTGAAGCCCCACACCATCCTCCGTCCGCCACCCAGACGGAGCCTCTTCCCCGACGACGTCGTCCATAGCAACACCTCGATGTCCCTCATCCACCATACCGGATGAGGATCCGTTGTTGATCTGGTCGTCCCGCCGGTTCAGCCACCCCATCCTCCACCTCCAAGGAGCTGCCCCGACGTTCCCCTCATCTTTCATGCCACCTCCATTCCCACACCGCCGTCTTCACCTGCACCATCGGAAGAGCATCATCATCACCGTTTCCTCGGATGAAGCTGCGGCCTAATCGGCGCCACCAAAGAGGTTGTACATTAATCGCCGCATTTTCTTCTTGATTCGATCTCACGGTACTGCCGGCGCTCGGTCCCGAGCCGACACGGCGTGGCTCCATCCACGGCGGCGTCGCCGGCCACTTCCTCCACGGGGTCGCTCCCTTGGCGGCGACATCCACATCAGTAGGAGCTGCTGCAGCTTTAGCTCTCGCTCGCATTGCTGCTCTGCTCTTGCTCTCAGTCCCCTGCCTGGCCTGCTCTTGCTCTTGCTCTTGCTGCTGCTCTCGCTCTTGCTCTTGCTTGCGATGCTGCTCTAATTTAGCTACACTTCATTCGACTGAATTGACTTTTGGGTCAGTCGATTTTCAGGGGGTGGGGGGGCTCACCGGAGTTAAGGAAGAACCAGTAGCAATGGGGAGGGGGGCTCGCCGGAGAGGTACCCCACTATCTATCTTAGGGTTCAGGGTGGGAGCGGTGGTCGCCGACGGTGGCATGGGGATCGCCGGAGAAAAAGCTAGGCACGGGGGGGGGGGGGGGTAGGGCTACAGGGATAGCCGGGGCGGCGGTAGGGAGTGTTTTCGGGGCGGGCGGGGCGGCGCACAGCCGGCTGCAGGCGGCAGGGGACAACTGTTTGGCCGGTGGTGGTTGGCGGCTCAAGGGTGTGGAGGTTGAAGATGAACTGCAGGCCCTTGATTTCGTATCCAACGGCTGCAAAATCGACTGACCAGAGATGAAAGAGTTAGTCGACTGACTTGTAGCCTCACCTCTAGTGCGTTCAGTTTCGACAGTAAAATTCAGTTTTGATAGCAAAATTCAGTTTCGACAGTTAAGTTCGGTTTCGACAGTTAAAGTCAGTTTGGACAGTTAAGTTCAGAGATGAGCGGCTGATGTATACATCTAGCACTTTGTGGTTATGTATTTTACTTCATCTATTGGAGATGCTAGTAGAATTCCACTCAGGTTAATGTTGTCTCTCTTGTCCTGCTTCAGCCTCGGCGTCGTACAACTCACTGGAGCTGCTCCAATGATGAAACCCTCCATCATAGCGAAGCAGTACCTCGGGCTCCATCTCCAGACGCCTAAGATCTTCGTCCCTCCTCCGACAGCCAAGTCTGCCGGAGCATCCTCACCGGCCAACCCAATCACGCTGAGATCGACATGGCTTCTCCAAAGAGGTTGTACAATTCTTGTGGTTTGACTTAATCTCACCATGCTTCTTTGCATCCTATGATCTTCCAATTCTTGTGAACCAAACACCCAGATTGGCAGAAATCCTGTGTTTTTAAATTCTCTGTTTTGCACGTGCATTCCTATCCTATTCATGTCTATTTCCTATCCCTGCATTGTTAGAATCCTCAAATTCAAGCAAGCCCTTACACAATTACTTCTGTTACGGATATGTGTCAAAGAAAACCTTGTGTGGTTTGTCCTGCTCCTATGGTGCTGTGTTCCACCCCAACTCAGTTGCTCCAACGACGGAAGGGTTCACCACAGCAGGGATCCGCTCTCCAGACTGTCTTTCGCCGCCTCAAATCTTCTTCCCCGCCGCTGGCAGCCACGACAACCGCATTACCATCATCAACTGAGCAGATGACCTTGAGGACTACACGGGTCCACAAGAGATGTCGCACTCTTCCGTGTCTGCTTATGTTATGCATCAGACATGCTACTTTATTGTTGTGTTCACCTTTTAGACTCCGACTCAGGTCCAAACTTATGCTGAAACTTGAGTTTTTAAATGGTTGTGGGGTACATATTGGGGCAGCAATCAGTACTATCTGTCTACTATCTGGTTAATCTCGGGTGTCTACTATGAGTTTCATGTTGGGTGCAAACAAACATTAAATGAGCCATTATCTGTATTTTTTAACTAAAGCTATTATCTGCCTGCTATCATTTTTTGGGTCTATCCATAGTTTGCTACCATTACTCTGGATTTGTGCATGCACTCCTTACATAATCTCACTATGATTTATTCCTATGCATGTGAGTTACTGTACACAATGGAACTGAACATGTAGAGCAAAAGAGACGAGCCTTGTGTGGCAATAAAATTTCATGCAGAGGTCGCTCCATGGTGGGTGCAAAGGCAGCCCCCTCCACCCATTTCAGATTGTAATAAAGAGGAAGATAACTATCCCGAGGGGGATTCAGAAGCAGAAGACCACTCCTATTTACCCCATGAGGTCTTCACTCTAACTTGGCATGCTGGTGTTGGTAATATCATGCATATGGTGCCTTGCGTTGCTTACTGTATACATTAAAGATGTCATCTGCTTAGTTTAGATATGATTTGTGTCAATGCCATCTGTTTAGTTTCTTTATCGTATATGTGAATCATGCAATGCCATCTTGTTCAGCCAGGCATCATATATGTGAATTTTGCAATGCCACCCTGGTTAGCCAGTCATCTTATATGTGAATTATATCATGACATCATTTTTTATTACATGTTAAATTTGTCAAGAATTTTAGTACATTCAATTACTCTTCTTGTGCATTAGCCATTCGGCACGGTCATGGAAAAATCTAGAGTGGAAACAAGGTCTTCAAAGAAGACAATGCTATCTGACGAAGCACATGTCTTGCTGGTTATAGATAGCTCCTCAGAGGAGGATTCAGAGACAGATGACCAGTCCTATTCCCCCTGAGGTACATGCTCTAACTTGACAGGGTTATGATGCTTTGTGTGAATGCCACCTGTTTAGTGTCTAATTACCATATATGTGAATTATGCAATGCCATCTTGTTGCAAGACATTATATATGTGAATTATGCAATGCTATCTTGTTGCAAGGCATTATATATGTGAATTATGCAATGCCATGCTGTTTAGCCAAGCGTCATATATGTGAATTATATCATGCCGTCCTTTTTTTTGTATTTATCATTGCTTTTATCGACAATGTTTGTATATTCAACTGCTCTTCCTATGCATCAGCCATATGAATTGGTGATGGACAAATCTGGAGTGAAAACAAGGTCTTCAGAGCAGACAATGCTACTTGGTGAAGCAGATATCTTGCTGGTTACAGATAGCTCTTCAGAGGAGGATTCAGAGGCAGATGACCAGTCCTATTATCCCCCTGAGGTGTATGCTCAAACTTGGCAGGGTTATATTACTCATATCATGCATATGTTGTATTGCAATGCTTAGTTTTTACATCATATACAGGATATTGAATGCCATCTCCTTAGTTGACCATCATATATGCGATTGTCCTCTGCTCACTTCCTTAGTATATAAATCATATATTTGAATTATATCATGCCATGATGTTTACATAGACAGCATGTATCTGAATTATGGCATGCCAACCCATTTTCTAAAGACATAATATAGTTATATCATCTCATCCTGTTCACATAGTCATCATATTTTGAATTATGTCATTCTATCCGTGAATTATATCATGCCACCATGTTTCCATCGACGGCATGTTTGTGATTTATGGCATGCCAACCACTTTAATAGACACATCGTATAGTTATATCATGTCATCATGTTTACATAGTCATCATTTTGAAGTATGTCATTCTATCTTGTTTAGTTAGCCATCATACATGTGAAATTGTGTCATGCTATCCTGTTCAAGTAGAGATCATATATGTGAAATTATGTCCTGCTATTCTGTTTGGTTAGACAACATAAATGTGAATTATTTCATGCCCTGTTTTCTTCCCTGCTATCCATTGCACCTGTCTATCTTACAATGTCTATACATTCAATTAATTTTCTTGTTTATCAGCGATTTCAAATGGAGGGGGTGATGGCAGTATCTATGGGAGTAAAAACATGGTCTTCAGAAAAGATCGTGCTACCTGTCGATGGAGATAGGACCATGGTTATACTTGCCCAAGAACCAGCCCCACCACACATAACCCAGACTCACACAGATTGTACCCCTACCTAGTTGGACAGAGAACCAGCTACACCCCTTCTAACCCCCACCCCAGCAGATAGTAACCCAGTTCCCGTTGACACAACACCGTCTCCACCACAGAGCACCCAAACACGAGCAAGGCAACTGCAGTGCCCAAAGCACGAGGACCACCATTCCGAACCCCAAGTCAATGCTTAAAGCAGAAGAAGAATTGTTCTCAGGTCAGGTTCCGTAGCTATGGTTCATACTACTTTGCTCTTGCATCGCTGTATTTACTCATACCAACTAATTTCAAATTTGAAGGATGCAATTGAAACTCCAATGGCGCAATAGGTATGTTTTAAACCCGTTTCTTTAATGTGTTTGCTGTTGTAACTTGCTCTATGTTGATTTCAGTTTCAATTGAATAAACAGTTATATTCTCATGCCATGCACCTTACAAGTGTTGTTATTGCTATGTAGTTTCCCACACTTATATTCTGTCTAAGCTGCTTTGTCTTAAATAGATATGATTCGAACTGGATCTATCTTAATTTGGCAACATAAACTAGAATGATATAGACCATACGGTGACCATACTACATAGATATATGTTTGTTTCATGCTGTTATCCTGTCCACCTTACTACTGAAGTGGTTTACCAAAATGAGTTTCATATACTACATTGTAAACCTGTGATGTGTTTGTTTGTTTCTCTTTTAGAATGCGGATAAAATATTGGAGAAGAGTACCCCGTTATGCAATGGTACAGGAAGTAATGTAGATAAGGTTCAAAATAGTGAGACATCCTTGTTGGTCTCCAAGAAAGCTGATAAAAACTATATTGAAGACACTGAGACAACCCCAAAGTCCTGTCTTGATGTAGGGTTCGAGTTACTGGCTACTACTGCTGGCACCAGATCTTCGAACTCGCTGCCTGAATCACTTCGGCTTCTTGAGTCTCAACTTCAAGTTGAAACACATCGATCAGATGTTATGCGACAGGAAGCCGAAGGACTGAGGAAGTCCCTGCAGAATTCAGATGCATACTTTCTCGTCCAACAGCAAGTGCTGGAGGATTTAAGCGCCAAACAAGAGAAAGTTAGTAAGCTTGCTAACCATCTTGCCAGCATTATGGGTACCCAGGATATTGTTTCTTGAGCTCTTCTGTAGTGGTTTCAGTTCCGGACTTGTTTTGCTGCAGCGTTTATATGCTGCTTTGTTCCCTATTTTTGCACTGGTGGCGAACTTTGATGCACAGTGGATGTAATATGTGTAATAGTCGTGATAGCCTAGCGTAAGTTGCTTGCCTATTTATTTCCTTATTGTCTTGTTTATTTGTTTTCTTGTATTCAGTGCAGTTCTTTTTCCGTGTTTTGCTAGTGGCCGCAATAGCCTATTTTTTAAAACTAGGCCACATTAACCATGGGCTACATATTTACTGTAGTTAACATGGGCCTCCTACGGGCCGTAGAAACAATGGGCCTTCTAAGGGCCATAGAAACAATGGGCCTTCTATGGGGCGTAGAAACAATGGGCCTTATACGGGCCGTAGACACAATGGGCCTTCTGCGGGCCGTATCATCAATGGGCCTTCTACGGGCCGTATGATCGGTTGGCCAAACATGGGCCAATAACAGACCACATTATGGCCGTAAATGGGCTAGAGTTGAAATCATCTGTTCATGTGCCGACCATAATGGGTCATCGTTAATCGGCCGTATTTGATGACGCTATGAAAACGGCCCAACGTATTAATGTGCCACAAACGGGCCGACTGTAACCACGGGCTGAATTTGGCCCACAAGCAGAAAATGATAGTAACGGGCCGAAAGTAAACGAGTGCTGGAAATGATCCCAAGAATAAATGGGCCCTGAGAAGGCCGAAAGATAACATGGGTTGGAAACGGCCCAACGAAATAATGGGTTGTTAATGGGTATAAAGTGATACACTATTCAGTACGGGCCAGTTTTACCACGGGCCGTTAATGGACCGAGGGTTACTAAGGGCCTCATATGGGCCGAAAGACGTCATGGGCCATACATGGCCCGGAAGTTAAAACGGGCTAGAATTAAATTGGACGGCCTGGATGACGCTACTGGGCCTAATTCGGATAGGCCGTAAACGGGCCTTGGGTTAGCGGGTTGTAAATGGGCTATATGCGAACATGCCGTTAATAGGCTTGCCGTGGGCCGGCCCGCCACCTTTTGACCAAGTCAAACGGGCCGACCTTTTCATAGGAATGGGCCTCTATTGGGCCGTGCCACGTATCAACATATCATAGGCGCTTCGGGTCCAATGAGTGGATGACATCTGTCCCAACGGCGAGCCGACATGTGTTCCCTCCAGCCAATGATGATTTTACACATGGAAAATCCCCATTGGTCGGGGCTGTTAACGGGTTATCAGATCCAAAACCGAGCCCTGCGTTCCGTTACGGTGGATGCCACGTGCCGGTCACCCTTGACGAAAGCACTTCCGTGACGCGCGATTTATCATCATGGAAGTGGATACTTCCATGATGATAATTTTGGTAATGTCATGGAACACTTCTACAACAGCACAGGTATGACTATCTTGATTCTGTCATAAATTTGTCATGGATGTACATGCATGACAGAAAACGTGATCTACTGTGACAAACGCGTATCATCACGGAAGTGTATTTTTTTGTAGTGCCTACGGGTTCAAGAACTATGTAGACATGACCGAGACACCACTCCGGTCAATAACCAACACCGGAACCTGGATGCTCATATTGGTTACTACATATTCTACGAAGATCTTTATCTGTCGAACCGTAATGACAACATACACAATTCCCTTTGCCCATCGGTATGTTACTTTCTCGAGATTCGATCGTGGTATCTTCATACCTAGTTCAATCTCGTTACTGGCAAGTATCTTTACTCATTCCATAATACATCACCTTGTGACTAACTCCTTAGTCGTTTGCTTGCAAGCTTATAATGTGTATTACCGAGAGGCCCTAGAGATACCTCTCCGATACTCGGAGTGAGAAATCCTAATCTCGATCTATGCCAACTCAACAAACACCTTCGGAGATACATGTAGAGCATCTTTATAATCACCCAGTTATGTTGTGACGTTTGATAGCACACAAGGCATTCCTCCGGTATCCGGGAGTTGCATAATCTCATAGTCGAAGGAATGTGTATTTGACATGAAGAAAGCAATAGCAATAAAACTGAATGATCAATGTGCTAAGCTAACGGATGGGTCTTATCCATCACATCATTCTCCTAATGATGTGACCCCGTTCATAAAATGACAACACATGTCCATGGTTAGGAAACTTAACCATCTTTGATTTACGAGCTAGTCTAGTAGAGGCTTACCAGGGACACGGTGTTCTGTTTATGTATCCACACATGTATCAAGTTTCTGGTTAATACAATTCTAGCATGAATAATAAACATTTATCATGATATAAGGACATATAAAATAACAACTTTATTATTGCCTCTAGGGCATATTTCCTTCATCTCAAACTCTTGATCCATCAAAGTGTCGAGGGAGAGTTCCTTCAGCACAACGGCGTGGTGACGGTGATGGTGAAGTGATCTGCGCAGGGCTTCGCCTAAGCACTACGAAGATATGACCGGAGGTGTAATCTGTGGAGGGAGGCGCCGCACACGGGTAACAGATGTTGTTGTGTGTTCTAGGCGCCTCCCCCTCATATATATAGTGGGAAGGACAGGGAGCAACCAAGGGGGGCACCCCAAGTAAGAAGAATCCTACTTGGGGTTCCTCCCCAATTCGCCCCCCTTCCTTATTCATCGGAGGGGAAAGAAAAGAGAGGGGGGAGGGAAGGAAGGGGGACGCCGAATCCTCCCCTTTCCTTCTCCCTTCCCCTCTTCCCTTCTCCTCCTATTTCGGCCTACATGGGGGGCGCACTAGCCCCTTAGGGGCTGGTCTGTCCCCCTCTTGGCCCATTAGGCCCATATAGTTGCCGCGCGGGGGGGGGGGGGGGGGGGGGGTGCCCGAAACCCCTTTAGGTGACCCGATATGTACCCGGTACCCCCGAACACTTTCGGTGTCTCCTACCTCTTGAGCATGCATTGGTTTTCCCTTGAAGAGGAAAGGGTGATGCAGCAAGTAGCGTAAGTATTTCCCTCAGTTTTGAGAACCAAGGTATAAATCCAGTAGGAGACAACACACAAGTCACCTAGCATCTGCACAAACAATCAAGAACCTTGAAACCAACGCGATAAAGGGGTTGTCAATCCCTTCACAATCACTCACAAAAGTGAGATCTAATAGAGATAGTAAAGTAAATATTTTTGGTATTTTTGTTGTATAGATTGGAAAGTAAAGATTGCAAAATAGTAAACGAGATGCAATGTAAATAAAAGATATGTAATTTAATAGGAAAGAGACCTGGGGGCCATAGGTTTCACTAGTGGCTTCTCTCAAGATAGCATGTATTACGGTGGGTGAACAAATTACTGCCGAGCAATTGATAGAAAAGCGCATAGTTATGAAGATATCTAAGGCAATGATCATGAATATAGCATCACGTCCGTGTCAAGTAGACCGAAATGATTCTGCATCTACTACTATTACTCCAGACATCACCTACTATCCTGCATGCATCTAGAGTATTAAGTTCATAAGAATGGAGTAACGCATTAAGCAAGATGACATGATGTAGAGTGATAAACTCAAGAAATATGATATAAACCCCATCTTTTTATCCTCGATGGCAACAATACAATACATTCCTTGCTGCCCCTACTGTCACTGGAAAAGGACACCACAAGATTGAACCCAAAGCTAAGCACTTCTCCCATTGCAAGAAAGATCAATCTAGTAGGCCAAACTAAATCGATAATTCAAAGAGACTTGCAAATATATCAAATCATGCATATAAGAATTCAGAGAAGAACCAAATAATTTTCATAGATAATCTTGTTCATAAATCCACAATTCACCAGATCTCGACAAACACACCGCAAAAGAGTATAACATCGAATAGATCCCCGAGAACGTCGAGGAAAACTTTGTATTGAGAATCAAAGAGAGAGAGAAGAAGCCATCTAACTAATAACTATGGACCCGAAGTTCTATGGTAAACTACTCACGCTTAATCGGAGAGGCAATGGTGTTGATGTAGAAGCTCTCCGTGATCGATTCCCCCTCCGGCAGATCGCCGGAAAAGGCCACAAGATGGGATCTCACGTGTACAGAAGGTTGCGGCGGTGGAAAAGTGGTTTCGTGGCTCTCCCCGATGTTTCTAGGGTATAAGAGTATATATAGGTGAAAGAAGTACGTCGGTGGAGCTACAAGGGGCCCACGAGGGTGGGGGCGCGCCTACCCCCTGGGCACGCCCTCCTGCTTCGCGGCTTCCTTGTGGAGTTCCAGACTTCGACTCCAAGTCTTCTGGATTGCTTTCGGTCCAAGAAAGATCATCGCGAATGTTTCATTCTGTTTGGACTCCGTTTGGTATTCCTTTTCTGCAAAACTCTAAAATAGGCAAAAAAAACTGGCACTGGACCTCTGGTTAATAGGTTAGTCCCAAAAATAATATAAAAGAGCATATTAAAGCCCAATTAACATCCAAAACAAATAATAATAAAAAATTATAGATATGTTGGAGACGTATCAAGCATCCCCAAGCTTAATTCCTGCTTGTCCTCGAGTAGGTAGATGATAGAAACAGAATTTTTGATGTGGAATGCTACCGAACATAATTATCAATGTAATTTTCTTTATTGTGGCATGAATGTTTAGATCCGAATGATTCAAGACAAAAGTTTAATATTGACATAAAAACAATAATACTTCAAGCATACTAACAAAGCAATCATGTCTTCTTAAAATAACATGGCCAAAGAAAGCTATCCCTACAAAATCATATAGTCTGGCCATGGATATAGCACTATAGGTGGAATAGAGGGGTGGTTGTGGAGAAGACAAAATGGAGAAGATAGTCTCATATCAACTAGGCGTATCAACGGGCTATGGAGATTCCCATCAATAGATATGAATGTGAGTGAGTAGGGATTGCCATGCAACGGATGCACTAGAGTTATAAATGTATGAAAGCTCAACAAAAGAAACTAAGTGGGTGTGTGTAATGCCCCAAGACCGGAGCTTCAGATGCCTTCCATGTTTCCGGGTTTCGTCGTGTGATTTGTTTGGTTCATCGTTTTCATCTTTGCATCATGTGCATTTGCATCATGTCATCATGTCTTTGATCTTTGCATCTCAAATCAAATAATTAAACCGTATGGATTTTCAGTCCATTTAAACCAAGGGAGTTCACCTGGTGATTTCTCTATATAACATATCCTCCTAATAATTATGGAGCTATTATTAAATATTCCGTTCTTTTGGAATTAACCATTGACACACTTGCAAATAAATTCCAATGCCTTTGTTATCTCAATTCTTGATCTCCGACTTTCCTCATATTCTTTTATCGTTTTATCGAGGCTCTTCCTAAATGTTCAACGTTTTGGGAACTTCGGATCCCTACTCCTTACAAACGAGTTGAATTAAATTCAAATACATTTGAATTTAATCTTTCAATCTTGGCCATTTCTATTTTCGCGGAAAGAGCACATTTTTGTGAATCCGGGGAAATTATCCCCATGCTCCAATTCTGTCCCTACCCCTCACTTCTTCTTTTTTCACTAATGTTTTTTGCTGCTAAAGAAATATGAGGGGGAGGGAGAGGTCTGCCAGGCCAGCCTGCTTCCCCACTTCTCTCTAGGGCCCATGCCTAGGCCCAACCAGCCGCCGGCTCCAAGGCCATCTCCCGCAGCCCACTGCTCTAACCCTAGCCGTTCGCTCCCTTCCCCCCGATCCACCTCGCGCCGCCAGAAACAGGGAACCGCGCTCAGTCCTCCTCTGCCCGATTCCATCTCCCCGATCCCCTCGTTCTCTCCCTCGATCCCTTTCCTCGTTTCCCCTCGCTGCGCCACTAGGAGAGCCCCGTGCCCGATCCCTTTCCTCCTCCCTTCGACCCTCTCCCTCTCGTCTCCTAGCTCGCACCATGCACCTCCTCCATGGCCTTCCTCCACCCCCTGGCCTGCTACCCACCTCCTCGACCCGCCACCAGGGAGGAGTCCCGCTCGGTCCCCTCGTCCTCCACTTCTGTGCCGAGCCACCTCCATGGCCGCCGAGCCACCACCTTACGCCGCTTGTTCGTCGCCCCACTGCTGTGTCCTGCTTCTCCCGACGCCGCTCCGCGCCAATTCTCAACCGGAGCACCGCACTTCTGCCGTTGCCGCAGCAAGCTCCCTGCTCCTGCCGCCGGAGCCCTGCACCAGGCTCGACCCCGAGCAGCATCGCTCCGCTTCTCCACTGGAGCTCTTCTCCCGTGCACCGTCGCTGTCCAATTCCAGCAAGCCACCGCACCACTGCCTCGTTGCAGCTGCTCCTTCGTTGTTCCGTTCCGCTGCCTCCCGCGTCCGGTCGCCGCTGGTGCCCACGACCAGCGATGTGCCTTTGCTCGTGGATGCCGCTGCCAATGTGCGCACCCTGCCGCTACTCCATCGGCCGCCTCCCTTCGTTGACCACCAAGAACCGAGGCCTATTTTGTTGCTTCGTTTGGATGCGTCAAGTTCCTCTACTAGCCGTGCACGCCTCTGGATTCGTCCAAGTTCCGACGATGTTTTTGTACAACTATGCCGCGGAGACCAAGACCGGCAAGTCCACCCGGGAGCCCGAATGACTACTTCCACGATGATGCGAGTAAAAGTACCTTCGACGTGTTTTTTTCCGCCAAGTACCGCGACACCTAGATCCCTCGGATCAGTCAAGTTCATCTACGAAAACATGTATGACCGTCGTCGAGACCGCAAAGTACCTCTACGCACGGATATCGCCAAGTACCATGATACCGACGACATCCACTACTACTGTCACCGAGGGTTTCGTCAAGTTCAACTTATTTGGCTATGAACGATGATGACCCGAACATCTACGGACGTGTACGACCACCGTTGCCCGAAGAACCGCGGGTCACAAGCGCCGGGAACAACTACCGTCGCCGTGGATCCGACAAGTTCGCAAGAAGGACAACTTCCCACAACGACCCGTGAACAACTACTTCCACGACGATAGTGTACAACCACCGCCGCGAGAACATATATTTCCTCTACTTTGCACGGAACCCGGGACCGCTCCGAGAATGCACCCTTCGAAGGTATAACCCTCGAGACGACGCCTGTGAACGAATGTTGTGTGTTGTATGAGATGCTCGTGCCTGCTCCGTGCTTGAATTGTCGGTGCATGCCGCCCCTCTTTTTGCCTTGCCACCGACATGTAGGAACTCGGTATCCGAGTTTACCCCACCATCCTTGCATGTCATGTTCCGCACACTTCCCCTTTGCATCAGTATCTGAATCGAGTTACCGGAACCGGGACGTTGCCGTGGCACCACTTTCATTATCATTGCCGTGGCACCCCTTTTGTTTCCGCCACGATGACAAATGCTTCATAATATGCTTTTCTTAACTTTGTCAAAAAACCTTGCATAATGTTCATGTCATCCGCATCATGATAACAACAATTAAAATGTTTAAAATTGTTGTTGCATTAAATTTCTAAATGCATATGGGGATTTACCGGATTCGTTGTTTGTTATATCCGGCCCCATTTAAAAATTGGTTAGATAGATAATTCCTTTATGTTTCACCTCTTGACATGCTTAACAACATTTAACATTGTTGGGTACATAAACGAGATCGAACTAAATAATCGATGTGGTGTTCCGTCAATATGCAACCCGTTGCATATTGAGCTCCACTTAATTTGTAGTTTTGGTTGTTGCACTTTGCCATGTCATGCATATTTAAACTGGACATGCATCATACTTGTTTGCGCATCGTGCCATGCTTATGTGGTGGTTGTTTACTATGTTGTTTGCTTCTTCCCGGTGTTGCTTCTTCGGGTTGGTTCCGATAACGTCGCGTTTGTGAGGACCCGTTCAACTACGTCCATTTGTCTTCTTCATGGACTCGTTCTTCTTCCTTGCGGGATTTTAGGCAAGATGACCATACCCTCGAAATCACTTTTATCTTTGCTTGCTAGTTGCTCGCTCTTTTGCTATGCCTATGCTGTGATACCTACCACTTGCTTATCATGCCTCCCATTTTGTTAAGCCAAGCCTTTAACCCACCTTATCCTAGCAAAACGTTGTTTGGCTATGTTACCACTTTGCTCAGCCCCTCTTATAGCGTTGTTAGTTGCGGGTGAAGATTGAAGTTTGTTCCTTGTTGGAACATGGAGATGTTGTTCCTTGTTGGAACATGTTTACTTGTTGGGGTATCACAATATCTCTTATCTAATTAATGCATCTATACACTTGGTAAAGGGTGGAAGGCTCGGCCTTATGCCCGGTGTTTTGTTCCACGCTTGCCGCCCTAGTTTCCGTCATATCGGTGTTATGTTCCCGGATTTTGCGTTCCTTACGCGGTTGGGTTACCCTTGACAATTCGCCTTGAACAAAACTCCTCCAGCAAGGCCCAACATTGGTTTTACCTTTTGCCACCTAGCCTTTTTCTTTCCCATGGGTCGGCCAGCCCAAGGGTCATCTTATTTTAACCCCCCGGGCCAGTGCTTCTCTAAGTGTTGGTCCAACCCAGAGCGTCGTGCGGGGCCGTCCCTTGGCAACTTGGGTTACGTTGGCTCCCGTACGCTTAGCTTATCCGGTGTGCCCTAAGAACGAGATATGTGCAGCTCCTATCGGGATTTGTTGGCACAGCGGGTGGTCTTGCTGGACTTGTTTTACCAGTGTCGAGGATGTCTTGTAACCGGGATTCCGAGTCTGATCGGGTCTTCCTGCTAGAAGGAATATCCTTTTGTTGACCGTGAGAGCTTATGATGGGCTAAGTTGGGACTCCCCTGTAGGGATTTGAACTTTCGAAAGCCGTGCCCGTGGTTATGGGCAGATGGGAATTTGTTAATGTCCGGTTGTAGAAAACCTGAAGTTGATCTTAAATTAAAATACTTCAACCGCGTGTGTTACCATGATGGTCTCTTCTCGGCGGGGTCCGGGAAGTGGACACGATGTTGGAGTAATGCTTGACGTAGGTTGTTCTAGGATCACTTCTTGATCATAGATTCTCGAACGTGCTTTGCCTTCTCTTCTCGCTCTCTTTTGCGTATATGTTAGCCACCAAATATGCTAGTTGCTTGCTGCAGCTCCACCTCAAACCTTTACCTTACCCATAAGCTTAAATAGCCTTGATCGCGAGGGTGTGAGTTTGCTGAGTCCCCGTGACTCACAGATGCTTCCAAAACCAGTTTGCATGTGCCGATGTTACCGAGCAGGTGATGCAACCAAGCTCAAGGAGGAGCTCGATGAAGATCTTGTCCTTTATGTTGTTCCGTTCTAGTTGATCAGTAGTGGAGCCCAGTTGGGGTCAATCGGGGATCTGTGCAGCTTTTGGGGTAGTCTTCTTTTATTTTGGTTCCGTAGTCGGACCTTGATTGTATCTGGATGATGTAATGCTTTATTCATGTATTGTGTGAAGTGGCAATTGTAAGCCAACTATGTATCTTTTCCCCTTATGTATTACATGGGTTGTGTGAATATTACCTCACTTGCGACATTGCTTTCAATGCGGTTATGCCTCTAAGTCGTGCTTCGACACGTGGGAGATATAGCCGCATCGAGGGCGTTACAGTGCGCATCCAACTTGCTTGCTCACGAAGACCTAGGGCATTTTGAGGAAGCCCATCATTTGAATGAACAAGCCAAGTTCTATAATGCAAAATTCCCACTAGTATATGAAAGTGACAAAATAAGAGACTCTCTATCATGAAGATCATGGTGCTACTTTGAAGCACAAGTGTGGAAAAAGGATAGTAGCATTGTCCCTTCTCTCTTTTTGTCTCATTTTTTTGGGCCCTCTCTTTTTTGGCCTTTTTATCTTTTTGTCCAGAGTCTCCTCCCTACTTGAGGGGGAATCATAGTCTCCATCATCCTTTCCTCACTGGGACAATGCTCTAATAATGATGATCATCACACTTTTATTTACTTACAACTCAAGAATTACAACTCGATACTTAGAAAAAAATATGACTCTATGTGAATGCCTGCAGCGGTGTACCGGGATGTGCAATGAATCAAGAGTAACATGTATGAAATAATTATGAATGGTGGCTTTGCCACAAATACGATGTCAACTACATGATCATGCAAGGAAATATGACAATGATGGAGTGTGTCATAATAAACGGAACGGTGGAAAATTGCATGGAAATATATCTCGGAATGGCTATGGAAATGCCATAATAGGTAGGTATGATGGCTGTTTTGAGGAAGGTAAATGGTGGGTTTATGGCACCGGCGAAAGTTGTGTTCTACTAGAGAGGCTAGCAATGGTGGAAGGGTGAGAGTGCGTATAATCCATGGACTCAACATTAGTCATAAAGAACTCACATACTTATTGCAAAAATCTATTAGTTATCGAAATGAAGTACTACGCGCATGCTCCTAGGGGGATAGATTGGTAGCAAAAGACCATCGCTCATCCCCGACTGCCACTCATAAGGAAGACAATCAATAAATAGATCATGCTCCAATTTCATCACATAACGGTTCACCATACGTGCATGCTACGTGAATCACAAACTTTAACACAAGTATCTCTCAAATTCACAACTACTCTACTTGCATGACTCTAATATCACCATCTTCATATCTCAAAACAATCATAAAGAATCAAACTTCTCATAGTATTCAACGCACTTTATATGAAAGTTTTTATTATACCCATCTTGGATGCCCATCATATTAGGACTAGTTTTATAGCCAAATAAAATTACCATGATATTCTAAAAAACTCTCAAAATAATACAAGTGAAGCATGAGAGATCAATAATTTATATAAAATAAAACCACCACCGTGCTCTAAAAAGATATAAGTGAGGCACTAGAGCAAAATTATCTAGCTCAAAAGATATAAGTGAAGCACATAGAGTATTCTAATAAATTCCGATTCATGCATGTCTCTCCCAAAAGGTGTGTACAGAAAGGATGATTGTGGTAAACTAAAAAGAAAAGACTCAAATAATACAAGACGCTCCAAGCAAAACACATATCATGTGGTGAATAAAAATATAGCCTCAAGTAAAGTTACCGATAGACAAAGACGAAAGAGGGGATGCCTTCTGGGGAATCCCAAGCTTAGGATTTTGGTTGTCCTTGAATGTTACCTTGGGGTGCCTTGGGCATCCCCAAGCTTAGGATCTTGACACTCATTATTCCAAAATACATCAAATCTTTACCCAAAACTTGAAAACTTCACAACACAAAACTTCAACAGAAAATCTCATGAGCTCCGTTAGTATAAGAAAATAAACCACCACTATAAGGTACTGTAATGAACTCATTCTTTATTTATATTAGTGTTAAACTGTCACGACCGGTTTTCCAATAAAAATATTTATTGAGAAACCAATCTTTTGAGTCCAGTATGAGAGAAATCCTCCTTACTGGTAGACAAATTCTTGATACAATAAGCCAGTAGCATAAAATATATTACAGGGTCGAACTACGGTTGCTCAACCAGATTATTACAAGCACGCCAATAAATATACATATTGGCGGACATGACACAGTGGTGTGGAGGCATACTACTGACTCGAGGATAGGGCGGTGGTGGAAAAACACAGCGGGGAGAGAGATACAAGTCTCTAAAACTGTCATCTCATCGAGCGTCGAGGTGAGGCTCGATGAATTTATTTGGTAGCGGAAGCGGATATAATACAGTGACCAAAACCAGGGTCGCACGAGACTGACTGGGACTCCTCAAGGTGTCGGACTCGCTATCAAATTCTTCATCCATGAGATCGCCTTCGTCAGCATCTGGCCAAATCAACAAGCCAGTGAGTACTTTGAAAGTACTCGCAAGACAGTTCGGACGTAAGATATAACAAATGCATGCATGAATGCGTCATGATTAATTCACCAATGCATATCCAAAAATTAGCATAACAAGGTAAGTAAAAGGGAAACGGCGGTAGTCCGCCTGAAATCCCACAAAACATAAATGAAGACCGATCGGGTGTCTGAAGCGACGCCTCGAAAGGTGGACAAATAAATATAAGGAAATGATGCCACAGTCGGGCGTCTTAGCGACACCACATAAAGGGCTTTAAAAGAAATGCCACAATTGGACGTCGGGGCGACATCACAGAAAGAGCTTTAAAAGAAATGCCACAGTCGGACGTCGGGGCGACATCACAGAAAGGGCTTAAAAGAAATGCCACAGTCGGGCGTCTTAGCGACACCACATAAAGGGCTTTAAAAGAAATGCCACAGTCGGACGTCGGGGCGACATCACAGAAAGAGCTTTAAAAGAAATGCCACAGTCGGACGTCGGGGCGACATCACAGAAAGGGCTTTAAAAGAAATGCCACAGTCGGACGTCGGGGCGACATCACAGAAAGAGCTTTAAAATAAATGCCACAGTCGGGCGTCTTAGCGACACCACATAAAGGGCTTGAAAAGAAAGTAAAATACAACAATGCCACAGTCGGACGTCTGAGCGACATCGCAGAAAGGGCTTTTATTCACAAGTAAATAATACTCATAATAAACATTCAATTTATGAGAATAAATGGGTTAGTCCATTCACAGGAATAATCATTTAACCGGACGTAGCACTCATGCGATTCCCCGGAGTCTCTGCCATCAAAACTGACATTTTGATCAGGATAAGATAATATCGATCTTGGACATGGAATAGATGATTTGGAGGAATATATGACTCTGCAGAGTTTGTACAAAATTTTTCCCACAGCCAACGGATTTCCGTAGTCCCGAAGGACTAGTTCCGTTTACGGTATTTCGGAAGAAAACACAGCTAACCAGTACACACCTATCCTACCTCTCGATGCTAGGAATCACCCTAGACACCGTCCAAGAAAAACTTTTGAGACGGGGAGATCACAATCTCGAATAGCATGGGATCAAATTTATATACGCGCGCTCTAAGGGGTGCCCCCCTCTCGGTCCCAACCGGAAACACCCATGCCCCCTGACCGGATGACTGGCTTTAATCCAGGGCCATGGAACCATCATCACGGCCTCTCCTTTTGGTGTGTACCAGGAAAGCGGTTTGCAACTTACTAAACCATATTCCTTGCGGAAAACATGTGGTAGTACAGGGAAGGAAATGAGAGGAACTGGACTGATACGGTTTGACACTGAAGTCACATAGTCTGGCATAAGACTGGCATGCTACGACACTGCCATCTTACCCATCCTCATGCCAACACATGGCCATTCATACTCACATCCATCCACTTATGGATCATCGAACTCACTTACCTCAACATTTCATAAAATAACGTTCATCGATATGCTCATCAACATGCCATGAAACTAACTAAATGCAAAACATGCCAAGACACTCATCATATCAAAAGTTCAAACATGCTTGCCTGGTTCAGAGTAGTCGGAGCCTAGCTCGGTGAAGTTCGCGGCTCCGTCACCTCCTTCGGTATCTACGGTATAAAGAAAATATATGCGCTATCGTAAATACCAAGGGGTGCACAAAAAGTATTCCAAATATTTTTCAAATAAATCTGATAAAAAACTAGACAAAATTTTAAAGAGAACAGAAAAAGAATCAATCAAAAATACCTTTCTGTTTAAAAGTTATAAAGGTTTTTGTCCAGGGACTCATCTGTAATGAAACAGAAAGTTCCCAGGGGCTAGCTTATAAAAACAGAAAACGTTCCAGTGTTGAATACGCCAGCCCAGAGGGGAAAGCGCATTTTGCCCGAAGGCGCTTCCAGAAAACGATTCAATAGAGAGGGCAGAGAGGCTGACGGTGGGGTCCCACTCGTCAGGTTTAAACTTTCAAATGGGGGGGGGACGAAGCTCGTCGGCGCCCGAGAGCCGCGGTGGTCGCCGGCGGCGATCCACGGCGAGGCAGGGGGATCGGAGGGTACCTCCGTGTTCAGGGCACCCTTCCGCGTCGGTTGGTGGTGGTGGTGGTCGCCGGCGAGTACCACGTCGACGGCGAGCTTTGCTCCGGCGGACGGCGGCTCGGGTGGTCGAGGGACTCGTCGGAGAGGGCTGCAGAGATCAAATTGAGGAGGGGGTTAGGCTCCTGGTAGCTAGAGGGAGTAATTGACGGGGTTAGAGCGCCGGAGATGGCCTCACCGGAGCGAATCGTGGTGGAGGCCGAGGCGGATCGGGGCGGCCGGAGTTGGGGGAGGAGACCTCCTCGAGGTCCTCCTAGTGGCCTGGCGGGGCGTTGGTGAGGTGTGGTGATGATGCGTGCACGAGGGTGAGCTCGGGGGCCCTTTATATAGGCGGTCCGAGGCGGTGGCCGTGAACGGGGGTCTCCGGTGACGATTACGGCGGCGCAGGGCTTGGTCGGGGTAATTAGGACGTTGGGCGTCATCGTGGAGGTCCACGGTTCCGTTTAGGTGCTAATCGAGCTGGAGTTTGGTGCTTTGGGGGTGAGTTCGACAGAACGGGGCGGCGCGGGCCCGTCGGCGGCAGGGAGCGCGTCCCGTGCTTGCCGGCCACGGTGGCGGTGCCACGGGCGTGCGCTGGCACGCATGAGGCCACGCGGAGAGCAGAGGGGCGATGGGCGGCGCGGAACGGCGTTGAGCCGCCGTTCTTGTCCCCTGTCGGCTGTAACGGGGTCTCGGCCGCCGCAAGACACGCCGGCGCGGGCGGCCAGGGGCGCCACCGACGCCGGGAAGACGCCAAGCGCGCGTGCGGGATGCTCCAGACAGGAGGAAGAGGCGGCGAGGAACGTGCCAAGGGCACTGTGGGCATGTGACTGAACCTCTGTCGAAGATCGACACTGAACTCTGAATCTTTCTGAATTTTGAACAGCAACAGTGCATGCAAGGTGTTCGACAGAATGAATTTGGCCTCTGGTGATTTTTCCTTGAGCTGATTTTTGGTGGAGTGGCTTCTCATTGCTCCAGTAGGCTGCCTGATTTTTGGTGGAATTTTTGGAGAGTGTAGATATGAATTTCACCAAATTTGGCAAATCTGGTCCAAACTTGCAGAGACTGAATTTTGAAAAATTTGAAAAGAGAAGGAGTGGATCAAGATGGTTCTGGGTTGTGGGTACAAAGGACTATCCAGGAGAGTTGGTTTGAGGTCAAAACTCAAATGCAAAAGGGTACTTGCTTTGAAAATCACTCAGGCTCCAAATAATTTTCAGAAATGATTTGAGGGGAAAAATAATTAGAATAAATCCAAAACTTGCTTGGATTAGTTGGGACAGAGAACTTAGGTTAATTACAAGGAGGAGGGGAGGTTTTGGAGGGGTTTTACCACATGGGCAAAAATGCAAAGTCATCGGTGGTTTTCAAGATATGAAAATCCCAAGTTTTTCATAGAGTTTCTTTTTAAAAGAAAAAGATTAAACTCCCAAAATAAATTTGAGAGGGAACCAACAGAGAAGAAGTTTCAAAAGATCAAACACCAAAGTTTGAAAAAAATAAAATCCTTGCCAAAGCAAAGGAAGTTTTTAAGAGGAAGGTTTTCTGGAAAAAAAATTTTAAATGGCCTCTTTTCAAAGACCACAAGGTTTTGCTGAAAACCAAAATAAAAATTTTGGAGTGTCACAACACCTACCCCCTTAGGAAAAATCTCGTCCCCGAGATTTCAACTGTTCCTCAAATAAGTGTGGATGCTCTGTCCGAAGAAAATCCTCTCTTTCCCAAGTTGCTTCACTGTCGGTGTGATTGCTCCACTGGACTTTGAAAAACTTGATGGTCTTCTGTCGGGTCCTCCTTTCAGACTCCTCTAATATTCTTATGGGACGTTCCCGATAAGTGAGGTCTGGCTGCACGTCAATGTTTTCATGGGATACTTGTTTCTCTGGTTTGCTTACGCACTTCCTTAATTGAGAGACGTGGAACACGTCGTGAATGTCGGACAAGTCTTCGGGTAAGTCTAGCTGGTAGGCTACAGTGCCTCTTCGTGCCACTATGCAGAATGGTCCAATGAATCTTGGTGCTAACTTTCCTTTAATCTTAAACCGTTGCAGTCCTCTCATAGGGGATACTCTCAGGTATACGAACTCACCGGGTTCGAAGCTGACCCTACGATGTTTCTGATCATAATAACTCTTCTGTCGACTTTGAGCGGTCTTAAGTCGGTCTCTGATTAGCTTGACCTTTTCCTCGGCTTCTCTGAGCATGTCTGGTCCGAAGATGCGGCTGTCTCCGGTCTCTGACCAATTTAACGGGGTACGACATCTTCGTCCGTATAAAGCCTCAAATGGTGCCATTTGTAGGCTGGCCTGGTAGCTATTGTTGTACGCGAACTCGGCGTATGGCAGGCTTTCTTCCCAACTGGTTCCATATGTGAGGACACATGCTCTCAGCATGTCTTCTAAAACCTGGTTTACGCGTTCTGTTTGTCCATCAGTCTGTGGGTGGTATGCGGTACTGAAGGCTAGTTGGGTTCCCAGAGCCTGTTGTAAATGCTCCCAAAATCTTGAGACGAACTGAGTGCCTCTGTCGGATATTATAGTCTTCGGGACACCGTGCAGACAAACTATGCGGGAAAGATAAATCCTGGCAAGCCTCTGAGTGGTGTGGGTCGTCTTTATTGGAATAAAGTGTGCCACTTTGGTTAACCTGTCAGTGATGACCCATATGGCATCATTCCCGTGTCGTGACCGAGGTAGTCCGACAATGAAATCCATCCCTATTTCATCCCATTTCCACTCAGGTATTTTGTTCGGTTGCAGTAGTCCGGCTGGTCTCTGATGCTCAGCTTTTATGCGTTGACATGAGTCGCAACATGCAATGAAGGTGGCTATGTCCCTCTTCATACCGTGCCACCAAAATCTTTCCTGAATATCTTTATACATTTTGGTTCCTCCAGGGTGGATCGAGTACGGGGCGGTGTGGGCTTCAGCTAAAATTTGCTGTTTAAGGTCTTCTATGTTTGGCACGCAGAGCCTTTCTCCGTACCATAATATTCCTTCATTGTCTATGACGAATTCCGAGGCCTTGCCCATACTCAACTTTCTTTTGATGCCTTCGATGCTGGTGTGACCGGGCTGAGCTTCTTTAATTTTCCCCACAAGGTCGGGTTGTATTTCCAAGTTTGATATGGTGCCTTCTGCTACCATTATCAAGTTGAGCTTGGCAAATTCTTGTTGGAATTCGGGCCTCAAGCTGTGCAGATTGTTTTCGTCGGAGCTGGGGTTCCGACTAAGGGCATCGGCCACTACATTTGCTTTCCCTGGATGGTAATGGATACCAACATCATAATCCTTTACCAACTCCAACCAACGTCGTTGCCGTAAGTTTAGTTCTGGCTGTGTGAAAATATATTTGAGACTTTTGTGATCCGTATATATTTCACATCGATTCCCAAGTAAGAAATGCCTCCATTCCTTGAGTGCATGAATAACTGCTGCCATTTCTAAGTCATGAGTGGGATAATTTTCCTCATGCTTGCGAAGTTGCCTTGAAGCGTAGGCGACAACCTTGCCTTCCTGCATCAACACGCATCCGAGACCCTTTCTGGACGCGTCACAATATACTTCAAAATTCTTGTGTATGTCGGGGACAATTAATACCGGTGCTGTCGTTAACTTCCGTTTTAGTTCTTGGAAACTTTTCTCGCAGGCTTCTGTCCATTCAAACTTCTTATCTTTCTTGAGTAACTGCGTCATAGGCTTGGCTATGGTGGAGAATCCTTCAATAAATCTGCGGTAATATCCTGCCATTCCCAAGAAACTCCGTATGTCCGTTACGCTGGCTGGTGACTTCCAGCCAAGTACGGCCTTGACTTTCTCTGGGTCCACTGCGATACCGTCTTGGGTCAGTACGTGGCCTAGAAAGCCTACTTGTCTTAGCCAAAATTCGCACTTGCTGAACTTGGCATACAATTGGTGTTTTCTGAGCTCTCCTAGCACAATCCTGAGATGTTCTGCGTGCTCTTCTGGTGTCTTGGAGTATACCAGAATATCGTCGATGAATACCACGACGAACTTGTCCATAAACTTCATAAATACTTTGTTCATGAGGTGAACAAAATATGCTGGGGCGTTAGTTAATCCAAATGGCATCACTGTGAACTCGTACAGTCCATATCTGGAGGTGAAGGCTGTTTTGGGGATATCTTCCGTTCGTACCTTCAATTGATGGTATCCTGACCTTAAGTCAATTTTTGAGAATACCTTGGCCTGAGCGAGTTGATCAAACAAATCGTTTATCCTTGGCATCGGGTATTTGTTTTTGACTGTGACCATGTTAAGTGCTCGATAGTCAATACACAATCTCAGCGTTCCATCCTTCTTTTTGGCAAATAAAATTGGTGATCCCCAAGGTGAGGAGCTGGCTCGAATGTATCCTTTGTCCAGTAATTCCTTTATTTGTTTCTTCAACTCGATCAACTCGGATGGTGCCATTCTGTATGGTTTCTTGTATATGGGGGTGGTTCCTGGTGCTAGCTCAATGCGGAATTCTATTTCTCGGTCTGGTGGCATGCCTGGTAGTTCTTCAGGGAATACATCTGGAAATTCACACACTACTGGAACCTTGTTTAGCTCAGAAACGTCCACCTTATTTAATCTCGGTTGCCGGGGTATTTTTCCTTCCTTGGCTGATACTCTTATTGTCTTCCCTTGGTGGTGTGTGAGAATTACGGTCCTGTTGAAACAGTCGATAAACCCCTTGTTGGTGGTTAGCCAATCCATCCCTAGGATGACATCCAGTCCTTTATTTTCCAACACAATAAGATTTGCGTGAAACTCCAATCCTTCGAACTCAATGACCACATTCTGACAGTAATTCTGAGTAACTTGCTGAATCCCAGGGGACTTGATGATCATGGATTTCTCCAAAGGAAGCATCGAAAAATTATTTTGCAAAGCAAAACTTTTCGAAATGAAAGAGTGAGAAGCTCCAGAATCAAACAAAACCATTGCAGGTATTGTGTTGACAGGAAACGTACCGAGTACGATATCCGGAGCATTTTGTGCCTCCTCTTTGGTTACGTGGTTCAGATGACCCTTCCTGTGGTTATTGTTGGGATTGAAATTGTTTCGCTTGGGCGCGGAATTGTTGCCGCCGTTGTTCGGCTTTGGGGTTGAATTCCTTGGCTTGGGGCACTGTTTGGCATAGTGCCCTTCTTCTCCACAAGCGTAACAAGTAACGCCGGGGCGATAGGTGAATTCCTTGTCCCTTGCATGAAAATTCTTGATTGGGCGTGAGACATTGGATGAGGATTTGTGTGTCCCACCCTTTTGAAAATCTGTCTTGCTTCGGTGATTGCGAGCATGGTTAGTCTGGTCCCTTTTTCGCTTGCGGATATCTTCCAGACTGCGTCTCTCATTTTCCAGAGTAATGGCTTTGTCCACCAGTGTTTTAAAATCAGGAAAAGTGTGCACGACCAGTTGGCATTTAAGCGCGGGCGCCAGACCGTCAAGGAATTTCTCCATCTTCTTGATTTCAGTCATACGCTCTTCATTGGCGTAGCGGGACAATAGAGTAAATTGACTGTTGTAATCTGACACTGTCATGTTCCTTTGTTTGAGGTCATCGAACTCTCTCTTCTTGATTTTCATAATACTCTTAGGAATGTGTGCACCACGGAAACCTTCCTTGAAATCATCCCAGGTTATGTCATTTTCGTTGGGATGCATGTGCAGAAAATTCTCCCACCACGATGCGGCTGCTCCTGTGAGATAGTGCGGAGCATACAATACCTTTTCGGGGTCTGAACATTTTGCAATAATTAATTTTCTCTCCATATCTCGAAGCCAATCCTCGGCCTCAAGAGGCTTGTCAGTATGAGAAAATGTTTGGGGACGTGTCTTCTGTAGCTCAGATAACTTGGAATGCTGCTGATACTGTCCATGGTGATTTCCCATGTTGATGACTTGGTTCATCATTTCACGATGTTGTTGCTGACTCTGTTCATAAAGGCGGCACATTTGGGAAAGTGCCGTTTCACTGTCCTGTTGGCTTGACTGTCCCTGAGTGAACTCGTTGCTGGGTTGTGTATCATAATTTTCCTCTGGTGGAATTGGCATGGAGCGAGTCCAAGGACGAGACATTTTTCACTCTGGGGATATATTTGTAAAACCCATAAGAAAAGCGGAAAGAGTCGCAAAAACAAATCCATAAATGCATAAAGCTGGCAAATACAATTAAATAACCAAGCTTACTTAAGAAAAACAAATCGACTTGCGCACGGAGAAGGACTGCTCATTACATATCTTACACGCGGGCGGTAATTATACAATACATCACTCAGGATATGCGTACGTAATCCTGACATGTTATTTAGGCTAGTGCACTTCTCCAGATCCTACATGATGCGCAAACAGGCTACTTCTCACAACCTATGCACATATAAACATATCATACCAGGCGATACATTACATGGCGGCTAAGCGTACTCAGGCGGAGATGTTGACGACCTCCTTTGCCCTGCCGAGGGCGAGGCGTAGCGAGGTTGGGGACTCGACTTCCTCCTCGCTAATAGGCTCCATACGTGTAGTGTTGCGCAGAGTGGACGGAGCGGTTGCCAGGGGCGGAGCAACACGTACAGGAGTGGGCGCGAAGGGTGGTGCAGTGCGCGCTGGAGTGGGTGCAATGACTTGGTTGAATTCTTCGGTAGAAGGTAGGCGACGGGTAGGCGTATAAGATGCTGAGGACGAGACCAAAGTTAGTGGCGGTGCGGTGGGTACGAGCTCCCTCCTGTTGGCAGCACAGCCATGAACTGAGTCCATGCGGGCAGCCACGAAGTCGTCCGCCAGGTTGTCGAAGGCTGCCTCCAGGGCCCGGAGATACTCAATGAGCATCTCAAAAGCCTCGTCTCGTTCTCCTCTGGGGCAGGAGTATGCGTAGTGACAGGTGTAAGGCACATGGCACGGAAGATAACGGTAACGACGAGTCTTCATCACGGGGAGGACATCCCTGAGACGAGCTATCGCCTCGCGGGCTGCCATCTGCATAGCATGCCTCTCCGTAGGCATGGCTCTTCCCAAAGCGGCGTAACTCACCACGCCCTCCCTTGAACTGCACCGCGGCCTGGTGCATGGTCAGACTGTCGTTGACTCGGTGCTGGCAGAGTGTGAAGACTGGGCGCACAGATGGCCCCATCGCGACCTGAACGATGAAGGAAAGAAGCTTGACGAACCCATCGGGCACGTTGGCGAAGGTCTGAGACTCGCAGCTGTTGTCGGCCATCTACAAAAGTAGGCAAAAATTCTGCATGGTCAGATCATAAATTTATGCTGACTGACAGAAAATGACTACAATTGCAAAAATATAAATTAGCTCTATCATGCTAATAACCAATTAGCGATCGCACCTAGTGGCTTCCTACAGTCAGCCTGGCTCTGGTACCAAGCTTGTCATGACCGGTTTTCCAATAAAAATATTTATTGAGAAACCAATCTTTTGAGTCCAGTATGAGAGAAATCCTCCTTACTGGTAGACAAATTCTTGATACAATAAGCCAGTAGCATAAAATATATTACAGGGTCGAACTACGGTTGCTCAACCAAATTATTACAAGCACGCCAATAAATATACATATGGGCGGACATGACACAGTGGTGTGGAGGCATACTACTGACTCGAGGATAGGGCGGTGGTGGAAAAACACAGCGGGGAGAGAGATACAAGTCTCTAAAACTGTCATCTCATCGAGCGTCGAGGTGAGGCTCGATGAATTTATTTGGTAGCGGAAGCGGATATAATACAGTGACCAAAACCAGGGTCACACGAGACTGACTGGGACTCCTCTAGGTGTCGGACTCGCTATCAAATTCTTCATCCATGAGATCGCCTTCGTTAGCATCTGGCCAAATCAACAAGCCAGTGAGTACTTTGAAAGTACTCGCAAGACAGTTCGGACGTAAGATATAACAAATGCATGCATGAATGCGTCATGATTAATTCACCAATGCATATTCAAAAATTAGCATAACAAGGTAAGTAAAAGGGAAACGGCGGTAGTCCGCCTGAAATCCCACAAAACATAAATGAAGACCGATCGGGTGTCTGAAGCGACGCCTCGAAAGGTGGACAAATAAATATAAGGAAATGATGCCACAGTCAGGCGTCTTAGCGACACCACATAAAGGGCTTTAAAAGAAATGCCACAATCGGACGTCGGGGCGACATCACAGAAAGAGCTTTAAAAGAAATGCCACAGTCGGACGTCGGGGCGACATCACAGAAAGGGCTTTAAAAGAAATGCCACAGTCGGGCGTCTTAGCGACACCACATAAAGGGCTTTAAAAGAAATGCCACAGTCGGACGTCGGGGCGACATCACAGAATGAGCTTTAAAAGAAATGCCACAGTGGATGTCGGGGCGACATCACAGAAAGGGCTTTAAAAGAAATGCCACAGTCGGACGTCGGGGCGACATCACAGAAAGAGCTTTAAAAGAAATGCCACAGTCGGGCGTCTTAGCGACACCACATAAAGGTCTTGAAAAGAAAGTAAAATACAACAATGCCACAGTCGGACGTCTGAGCGACATCGCAGAAAGGGCTTTTATTCACAAGTAAATAATACTCATAATAAATATTCAATTTATGAGAATAAATGGGTTAGTCCATTCACAGGAATAATCATTTAACAGGACGTAGCACTCATGCGATTCCCCGGAGTCTCTGCCATCAAAACTGACATTTTGATCAGGATAAGATAATATCGATCTTGGACATGGAATAGATGATTTGGAGGAATATATGACTCTGCAGAGTTTGTACAAAATTTTTCCCACAGCCAACGGATTTCCGTAGTCCCGAAGGACTAGTTCCGTTTACGGTATTTCGGAAGAAAACACAGCTAACTAGTACACACCCATCCTACCTCTCGATGCTAGGAATCACCCTAGACACCGTCCAAGAAAAACTTTTGAGACGGGGAGATCACAATCTCGAATAGCATGGGATCAAATTTATATACGCGCGCTCTAAGGGGTGCCCCCCTCTCGGTCCCAACCGGAAACACCCATGCCCCTGACCGGATGACTGGCTTTAATCCAGGGCCATGGAACCATCATCACGGCCTCTCCTTTTGGTGTGTACCAGGAAAGCGGTTTGCAACTTACTAAACCATATTCCTTGCGGAAAACATGTGGTAGTACAGGGAAGGAAATGAGAGGAACTGGACTGATACGGTTTGACACTGAAGTCACATAGTCTGGCATAAGACTGGCATGCTACGACACTGCCATCTTACCCATCCTCATGCCAACACATGGCCATTCATACTCACATCCATCCACTTATGGATCATCGAACTCACTTACCTCAACATTGCATAAAATAACGTTCATCGATATGCTCATCAACATGCCATGAAACTAACTAAAGGCAAAACATGCCAAGACACTCATCATATCAAAAGTTCAAACATGCTTGCCTGGTTCAGAGTAGTCGGAGCCTAGCTCGGTGAAGTTCGCGGCTCCGTCACCTCCTTCGGTATCTACGGTATAAAGAAAATATATGCGCTATCGTAAATACCAAGGGGTGCACAAAAAGTATTCCAAATATTTTTCAAATAAATCTGATAAAAAACTAGACAAAATTTTAAAGAGAACAGAAAAAGAATCAATCAAAAATACCTTTCTGTTTAAAAGTTATAAAGGTTTTTGCCCAGGGACTCATCTGTAATGAAACAGAAAGTTCCCAGGGGCTAGCTTATAAAAACAGAAAACGTTCCAGTGTTGAATACGCCAGCCCAAAGGGGAAAGCGCATTTTGCCCGAAGGCGCTTCCAGAAAACGATTCAATAGAGAGGGCAGAGAGGCTGACGGTGGGGTCCCACTCGTCAGGTTTAAACTTTCAAATGGGGGGGGGGACGAAGCTCGTCGGCGCCCGAGAGCCGCGGTGGTCGCCGGCGGCGATCCACGGCGAGGCAGGGGGATCGGAGGGTACCTCCGTGTTCAGGGCACCCTTCCGCGTCGGTTGGTGGTGGTGGTGGTCGCCGGCGAGTACCACGTCGACGGCAAGCTTTGCTCCGGCGGACGGCGGCTCGGGTGGTCGAGGGACTCGTCGGAGAGGGCTGCAGAGATCAAATTGAGGAGGGGGTTAGGCTCCTGGTAGCTAGAGGGAGTAATTGACGGGGTTAGAGCGCCGGAGATGGCCTCACCGGAGCGAATCGTGGTGGAGGCCGAGGCGGATCGGGGCGGCCGGAGTTGGGGGAGGAGACCTCCTCGAGGTCCTTCTAGTGGCCTGGAGGGGCGTTGGTGAGGTGTGGTGATGATGCGTGCACGAGGGTGAGCTCGGGGGCCCTTTTTATAGGCGGTCCGAGGCGGTGGCCGTGAACGGGGGTCTCCGGTGACGATTACGGCGGCGCAGGGCTTGGTCGGGGTAATTAGGACGTTGGGCGTCATCGTGGAGGTCCACGGTTCCGTTTTGGTGCTAATCGAGCTGGAGTTTGGTGCTTTGGGGGTGAGTTCGACAGAACGGGGCGGCGCGGGCCCGTCGGCGGCAGGGAGCGCGTCCCGTGCTTGCCGGCCACGGTGGCGGTGCCACGGGCGTGCGCTGGCACGCATGAGGCCACGCGGAGAGCAGAGGGGCGATGGGCGGCGCGGAACGGCGTTGAGCCGCCGTTCTTGTCCCCTGTCGGCTGTAACGGGGTCTCGGCCGCCGCAAGACACGCCGGCGCGGGCGGCCAGGGGCGCCACCGACGCCGGGAAGACGCCAAGCGCGCGTGCGGGATGCTCCAGACAGGAGGAAGAGGCGGCGAGGAACGTGCCAAGGGCACTGTGGGCATGTGACTGAACCTCTGTCGAAGATCGACACTGAACTCTGAATCTTTCTGAATTTTGAACAGCAACAGTGCATGCAAGGTGTTCGACAGAATGAATTTGGCCTCTGGTGATTTTTCCTTGAGCTGATTTTTGGTGGAGTGGCTTCTCATTGCTCCAGTAGGCTGCCTGATTTTGGTGGAATTTTTGGAGAGTGTAGATATGAATTTCACCAAATTTGGCAAATCTGGTCCAAACTTGCAGAGACTGAATTTTGAAAAATTTGAAAAGAGAAGGAGTGGATCAAGATGGTTCTGGGTTGTGGGTACAAAGGACTATCCAGGAGAGTTGGTTTGAGGTCAAAACTCAAATGCAAAAGGGTACTTGCTTTGAAAATCACTCAGGCTCCAAATAATTTTCAGAAATGATTTGAGGGAAAAATAATTAGAATAAAATCCAAAACTTGCTTGGATTAGTTGGGACAGAGAACTTAGGTTGATCACAAGGAGTAGGGGAGGTTTTGGAGAGGTTTTACCACATGGGCAAAAATGCAAAGTCATGGGTGGTTTTCAAGATATGAAAATCCCAAGTTTTTCATAGAGTTTCTTTTTAAAAGAAAAAGATTAAACTACCAAAATAAATTTGAGAGGGAACCAACAGAGAAGAAGTTTCAAAAGATCAAACACCAAAGTTTGAAAAAAATAAAATCCTTGCCAAAGCAAAGGAAGTTTTTAAGAGGAAGGTTTTCTGGAAAAAAAATTAAATGGCCTCTTTTCAAAGACCACAAGGTTTTGCTGAAAACCAAAATAAAAATTTTGGAGTGTCACATAAACCTACCGTATTCCAACTTCTCTATGGTTCATACCCCCGATACTACTTATAGATTCATCGAAATAAGCAAACAACACACGAAAAACTGAATCTGTCAAAAACAGAACAGTCTGTAGCAATCTATAACTTTCGAATACTTATGTAACTCCAAAAATTCTGAAAAATTAGGACGGCTTGAGTAATTTGTATATTGATCTACTGCAAGTGGAGTAGGTATTTATTGCTCTCTGGTACAAAATGAAAATTAATTTCATGAGCGTAAAAGTTTCTGTTTTTCAGCAAGATCAAACAACTATCACCCAAGAAGATCCTAAAGGCTTTACTTGGCACAAACACTAATTAAAACATAAAAAACACAATCATATGAGAAGCTAGATGAATTATTTATTACTAAACAGGAGCAAAAAGCGAAGAACAAAAATAAAATTGGGTTGCCTCCCAACAAGCGCTATCGTTTAACGCCCCTAGCTAGGCATAAAAACAAGAATAGATCTAGGTATTGCCATCTTTTGTATGCAATCCATAAGTGGCTCTCATAATAGATTCATAAGGCAATTTAATTTTCTTCCTAGGAAAGTGTTCCATGCCTTTCCTTAACAGAAATTGGAATCTATTATTTCCTTCTTTCATGTCAATAATTGCACCAATCGTTCTAAGGAAAGGTCTACCAAGAATAATAGGACAAGTAGGATTGCAATCTATATCAAGAACAATGAAATCTATGGGCACATAATTCCTATTTGCAACAATAAGAACATCATTAATCTTTCCCATAGGTTTCTTAATGGTGGAATCCTCAAGATGCTAATTTAACGAACAATCATCAAATTCACGGAAACCTAGCACATCACATAAGGTTTTCGGAATCGTGGAAACACTAGCACCCAAATCACACAAAGCATAGCATTCATAATATTTAATATTAATTTTAATAGTAGGATCTCACTCATCATAAAGTTTTATTGGGATAGAAACTTCTAGTTCAAGCTTTTCTTCATAGGATTGCATTAAAGCATCAACGATATGTTTAGTAAAAGCTTTATTTTGATTATAAGCATGAGGAGAATTTAACATGGATTGCAACAAGGAAGTACAATCTATCAAAAAGCAATTATCATAATTAAACTCCTTGAAATCCAAAATAGTGGGTTCATTGCTATGTAAAGTTTTGACCTCTTCAATCCCACTTTTATTGATTTTTGCATCAAGATCTAAAAACTCCGAATCATTGGGACACCTTTTAACTAAAGTTGACTCATATCCAGTTCCATCTTTATCAATGTTCATATTGGAAAACAAAGATTTAATAGGAGTCACATCAATCACTTTTAGATCTTCATCATTATTATCATGAAAACTAGAAGAACACGCTTTCACAAAGCAATCTTTTTTGCACGCATCCTAGCGGTTCTTTCTTTGCACTCATAAATGGAAATTCTCATGGATTTGAGAGACTCATTGATGTCATGCTTAGGTGGAATATATCTAAGTTTCAAAGAATCTACATTAAGAGAAATTCTATCCACGTTCCTAGCCAACTCATCAATCTTAAGCAATTTTTCTTCAACCAAAGTATTGAAATTCTTTTGCAAACTCATAAATTATTTAACACTAGTCTCAAAATTAGAGGGCATCTTATTAAAATTTCCATAAGTGTTGTTGTAGGAATTACCATAATTATTAGAGGAATTACTAGGAAACAACCTAGAATTAAAGTTTCCTCTATACGCGTTGTTACCAAAATTGTTCCTACCAACAAAATTCACATCCATAGATTCATTATTATTCTCAATTAAAGTGGACAAAGGCACATCATTAGGATCAGAATAAACACTTTTATTAGCTAACAATTTCATAAGTTCATCCATCTTTCCACTCAAAACATTAATCTCTTCAATCGCATGAACTTTTTTACTAGTTGATCGGTGTGCCATTGAGAATAACTAACCATAATATTGTCTAGGAGTTTAGTAGCTTCTACTAAAGTGATTTCCATAAAAGTGCCCCACGCGGCAGAATATAAAAGATTTCTAGAAGCAAAATTCAGTCCGGCATAAAAGTTTTGTATAATCATCCACAAATTCAAACCATGTGTAGGGCAATTACGTATCATTAATTTCATCCTCTCCAAAGCTTGTGAAACATGCTCATGATCAAGTTGCTTAAAATTCGTAATATCGTTTCTAAGAGAGATGATCTTAGTGGGAGGAAAATACTTAGAGATAAAAGCATCTTTGCACTTATTCCATGAATCAATACTATTTTTAGACAAAGAAGAGAACCAAGTTTTAGCACGATCTCTAAGCGAAAACGGAAATAGCTTCAATTTAACAATATCATTATCCACATCTTTCTTCTTTTGCATATCACACAAATCAACAATGTTGTTTAGATGGGTAGCGGCATCTTCACTAGGAAGGCCAAAAAATTGATCTTTCATAACAAGATTCAACAAAGCGGTATTAATTTCACAAGATTCAGCATCGGTAGTAGGAGCAATCGGAGTGCTAATAAAATCATTGTTGTTGGTATTGGAAAAGTCACACAATTTAGTATTATCTTGAGCCATCGTGACAAAGAGTCAATCCAGCACACAAGCACACAAGAAGAAAGAGAAAAGAGATGAATGGAAGAGGGGCGAAGAAAAGGCAAATTTTGTGAAGTGGGGGAGAGGAAAGCGAGAGGCGAATGGCAAATAATGTAATGCGGGGGAGAAGAGTTTATGGTGGGTACTTGGTATGTCTTGACTTGGCGTAGATCTCCCCGGCAATGATGCTAGAAATCCTTCTTGCTACCTCTTGAGCATGCGTTGCTTTTACCTTGAAGAGGAAAGGGTGATGCAACAAAGTAGCATAAATATTTCCCTCAGTTTTCAGAACCAAGGTATCAATCCTGTGGGAGACAACGCACAAGTACAATCCAGAACCTTGCAACCAACGCAATAAAGGGGTTGTCAATCCCTTCATGGTCACTCGCAAAAGTGAGATCTAATAGAGATAGTAAAGTAAACATTTTTGGTATTTTTGTTGTATAGATTGGAAAGTAAAGATTGCAAAATAGTAAACGAGATGCGATGTAAATAAAAGAGACGTAATATAATAGGAAAGAGACTCGGGGGCCATAGGTTTCACTAGTGGTTTCTCTCAAGATAGCATGTATTGGTGGGTGAACAAATTACTGCCGAGCAATTGATAGAAAAGCACATAGTTATGAAGATATCTAAGGCAATGATCATGAATATAGGCATCCCATCCGTGTCAAGTAAACCGAAACGATTCTGCATCTACTACTATTACTCCACACATCGACCACTATCCAGCATGCATCTAGAGTATGAAGTTCATAAGAATGGAGTGACGCATTAAGCAAGATGACATGATGTAGAGGGATAAACTCAAGGAATATGATATAAACCCCATCTTTTTATCCTCGATGGCAACAATACAATACGTGCCTTGCTGCCCCTACTGTCACTGGGAAAGGACACCGCAAGATTGAACCGAAGGCTAAGCACTTCTCCCATTGCAAGAAAGATCAATCTAGTAGGCCAAACTAAACCGACAATTTGAAGAGACTTGCAAAGATATCAAATCATGCATAAAAGAATTCAGAGAACAACCAAATAATATTCATATGTAATCTTGCTCATAGATCCACAATTCATCGGATCTCCACAAACACATTGCAAAATAGTATTACATCGAATAGATCTCCAAGAACATCGAGGAGAACTTTGTATTGAGAATAAAAGAGAGAGAAGAAGACATCTAGCTAATAACTATGGACCCAAAGGTCTGTGGTAAACTACTCACGCTTCATCGGAGAGGCAATGGTGTTGATGTAGAAACCCTCCGTGATCGATTCCCTCTCCGACAGATCACCGGAAAAGGCCCCAAGACGGCATCTCACGGGTACAGAAGGTTGCGGTAGTGGAAAAGTGGTTTCATGGCTCTCCCCGATGTTTCTAGGGTATAAGAGTATATATAGGCGAAAGAAGTACATCGGTGGAGCTACGAGGGGCCCACGAGGGTGGGGGGTGCGCCTACCCCCCTAGGCACGCCCTCCTGCCTCGTGGCTTCCTCGTGGAGTTCCGGACTTCGACTCCAAGTCTTCTGGATTGCTTTCGGTCCAAGAAAGATCATCACGAATGTTTCATTACGTTTGGACTCCGTCTGGTATTCCTTTTCTGCAAAACTCTAAAATTGGCAAAAAAACAGAAACTGGCACTGGGCCTCCAGTTAATAGGTTAGTCCCAAAAATAATATAAAAGAGCATATTAAAGCCCATTAAACATCCAAAACAGATAATATAATAGCATGGAACAATCAAAAATTATAGATACGTTGGAGACGTATCAGTGTCCCAATACCATCGAGACTCCTCATCATGTCTGTGATCTCATCCGGGACTCTGAACAACATCCGGTCACCAAATTACATAACTCATATAATACGAAATCATCATCGAACGTTAAACGTGCAGACCCTACGGGTTCGAGAACACCAACAGTGGAACCTGGATGCTCATATTGGTTCCTACATATTCTACGAAGTTCTTTATCGGTCATACCATAAGACAACATATGTTATTCCCTTTGTCATCATATGTTACTAGCCCGGATCGTCGGTATCTACATACCTAGTTCAACCTCATTATCGACAAGTCTCTTTACTCATTCCATAATACATCATCCCGCAACTAACTCATTAGTCACGTTGCTTGCAAGGTGATGACCCACAAGTATAGGGGATCTATCATAGTCCTTTCGATAAGTAGGAGTGTCGAACCCAGCGAGGAGCAGAAGGAAATGACAAGCAGTTTTCAGTAAGGTATTCTCTGCAAGCACTGAAATTATCGGTAACAGATAGTTTTGTGATAAGGTAATTCATAACGGGTAACAAGTAACAAAAGTAAACAAGGTGCAGCAAGGTGGCCCAATCCTTTTTGTAGCAAAGGACAAGCCTGGAAAAACTCTTATATAAAGGAAAGCACTCCCGAGGACACATGGGAATTATCATCAAGCTAGTTTTCATCATGCTCATATGATTCACGTTCATTAGTTTGATAATTTGATATGTTGGTGGATCGGTGCTTGGGTAATGCCCTTCCTTGGACAAGCATCCCACTTATGATTAACCCCTCTTGCAAGCATCCACAACTACAAAAGAAGTAATAAGGTAAACCTAACCATAGCATGAAACATGTGGATCCAAATCAGCCCCTTACGAAGCAACACATAAACTAGGGTTTAAGCTTCTGTTACTCTAGCAACCCATCATCTACTTATTACTTCCTGTTGGGGATATTACTACTGGATGTAAACCGGCCAGGAGTAGCCGGATTAACTCCTTGAAGATTAGAAGCCCATGAAGATGCAGGAATGATGGTGCTTTACGAAGGCCCAAGGCCCAAAGGCGGGTTAAAGCCTGTAGTTATAAACCGACCCGGTCATGTAACTTTTGTTGTAAGATAGGAAGGATAGAGACCGAATCAGACACGTTTATGATCCGGCTTTGGGACTCCATAACCTGGCGGGCGTCGACCTATGTATATAAAGGGATGACCCGGCGGCAGTTTAGGGACGAACAACAACTCGAGAGCCAGACAAAGCGGATTCGTTCCCTGGCCTTCGATGCCCTAGCAATACCAATCACAACTAGACATAGGCTTTTACCTTCCTTGAAGGGGCCGAACTAGTATAAAACTCCCCGTGTCCCCTTGTATGGTTTTAACCCCTTTAAGCTAACCCGTAGCGATGGCTCCACGATTAAGTCCTTTCACAAGGACATCTGCTGTGACAAACCCACGACACTTCCCAATGCCTTCCCCTAGGCTCAAAAAATGGTGAAGTGTCACGTAGTCGACGTTCACATGACACCACTAGAGGAGAGACGACATACATCTCATCAAAATATCAAACGAATACCAAATTCACATGACTACTTATAGCAAGACTTCTCCCATGTCCTCAGGAACAAATGTAACTACTCACAAATCATATTCATGTTCATAATTAGAGGGGTATTAATATGCATGAAAGATCTGAACACATGATCTTCCACTAAATAAACCAACTAGCATCAACTACAAGGAGTAATCAACACTACTAGCAATCCACAGGTACCAATCTAAGGTTTTGAGACAAACATCGGATACAAGAGATGAACTAGGGTTTGAGATGAGATGGTGCTGGTGAAGATGTTGATGGAGATTGACCCCCTCCAGATGAGAGGATCGATGGTGATGACGATGGTGATGATTTCCCCCTCCCGGAGGGATGTTTCCCCAGCAGAACAGCTCTGCCGGAGCCCTAGATTGGTTCCGCCAAGGTTCCGCCTTGAGACGGTGGCGCTTCGTCCCGAAAGCTTCCTTCATTTTTTTTTCAGGGCGAAAGACTTCATATAGCAAAAGATGGGCACTTGAGGCCTGGCAGGGGGCCCACGAGGCAGGGGGCGTGCCCAGGGGGTAGGGCGCACCCCCACCCTCGTGGATGGTGGGTGGCCCCCCTCTGGTGCTTTCTTCGCCCAATATTTTTTATATATTCCAAAACTGACTTTCATGGAGTTTCAGGACTTTTGGAGTTGTGCAGAATAGGTCTATAATATTTTCTCCTTTTCTAGCCTAGAATTCCAGCTGCGGCATTCTCCCTCTTCGTGTAAACCTTGTAAAATAAGAGAGAATAGGCATAAGTATTGTGACATAATGTGTAGTAACAACCCATAATGCAATAAATATCGATATAAAAGCATGATGCAAAATGGACGTATCAACTCTCCCAAGCATAGACCTCGCTTGTCCTCAAGCGGAAGCCGATATCAAGAAATATGTCCACATGTTTAGAGATAAAGGTGTCAATAAAATAAAATACGGACATGAGGGCATCATGATCATTCTTAGAACAACAACATATATATATTTTCATGTGATTTCTTATGCTAAAGTAACAATCTTATTCACAATGTAAAGTATGAATCAGAAACTTCATTGATGCCCACGAGGTGCCCACGAGGCAGGGGGCACGCCCAGTGGGGTAGGGCGTGCCCTCCACCATCGTGGATGCCTCGTGTCCTTCCCGGACTACTTCTTATTTTCCTATTTTCTTAAATATTCCAAAACGGATAAAAATGCTATTAGAACTGTTTTGGAGTCGGTTTACTTACTGTACCACATACCTATTCCTTTTCGGAGTCTGATACTTTCTGGAAAGTGTCCCTTATATACTCCTCTGGGGTTACTGTGCCAATAAAATTAGTTTCAACATTTATGGGATTACCTGAGATATAATGTTTGATTCTTTGACTATTCACCACCCTCGGATTTGTGCCTTCGAAGTTGTTGATTTTTATGGCACTGGAACGATAGACCTCCTCGATAACATAAGGAACTTCCCATTTAGAGAGGAGTTTTCCTACAAAAAATCTTAAATCAGAGTTGTATAGCAAAACATAATCACCTACATTAAAGTCACACTTTTGTATCCTTTTGTCATGCCATCTTTTAACTTTTTCTTTGAACAGTTTGGCATTCTCATAGGCCTGGGTTCTCCACTCATCAAGTGAGCTAATGTCAAATACTCTCTTCTCACCGGCAAGTTTGAAATCATAATTGAGCTGTTTAATGGCCTAATATGCCTTATGTTCTTGTCCGAGAGGTAAGTGACATGCTTTTCCATAACCCATTTTATACGTAGACATACCCATAGGATTCTTATATGTAGTTCTATAGGCCCATAATGCATCATCAAGTTTCTTGGACCAATTCTTTCTAGATCTATTAATAGTCTTTTGCAAAATTAATTTAATTTCTCTATTACTGAGTTCTACTTGACCACTAGACTGTGGGTGGTATGGAGATGCAATTCTATGATTAACATCATAGTTAGCAAGTATTTTACGAAAGGCACCATGAATAAAATATGAACCACCATCAGTCATTAAATATCTAGGGACTCCAAACCTCGGAAAAATGAATTCTTTAATCTTACTAGAGGTGTTATGATCAGCACTACTAGTTGGAATAGCTTCTACCCACTTAGTAACGTAATCAACATCAACTAAAATATGTGTATACCCATTAGAGGAAGGAAACGGTCTGATATAATCAAAGCCCCAAACATCAAATGGTTAAATAACAAGTGAATAGTTCATAGGCATTTCTTGACGTCTACTAATATTACCAATTCTTTGACATTCATCACAAGACAAGACAAACTTACGGGCATCTTTGAAGAGACTAGGCCAATAAAAACCGGATTGCAATACCTTATGTGCAGTTCTATCTCCAGCGTGGTGTCCTCCATAAGCCTCGGAGTGACACTTGCGTAGGATCTGTTCCTGTTCATGCTCAGGTACACAACGTCTAATAACACCGTCTACTCCTTCTTTATAAAGGTGTGGGTCATCCCAGAAGTAATGTCTTAAATCATAGAAAACCTTTTTCTTTTGCTAGTATGTGAAACTAGGTGGTATAAATTTAGCAACAATGTAATTAGCATAATCAGCATACCATGGAGCAGTATGAGAAGCATTTATGATAGCTAATTGTCCATCGGGAAAGCTATCATCAATAGGTAGTGGGTCATCAAGAACATTCTCTAACCTAGATAAGCTATCTGCAACGGGGTTCTCAGCTCCCTTTCTATCTATAATATGCAAATCAAATTCTTGTAGTACGAGAACCCATCTAATAAGTATAGGTTTAGCATCTTTCTTTTCCATAAGATATTTAATAGCCTCATTATCGGTGTGAACAGTTACTTTAGAATCAACAATGTAAGGTCTGAACTTATCACAAGCAAATACAACTGCTAAAAATTCCTTTTAGTAGTGGCATAATTTCTCTAGGCACTGTCTAGAGTTTTACTAGCATATTGGATACCATTTAATTTCTTATCAACTCTTTGTCCTAGCACAGCACCTACAGCATAATCACGAGCATCACACATAATTTCAAAGGGTAAATTCCAATTAGGTGGCTGAACAATAGGTGCAGAAATCAAGGCTTTCTTAAGTATTTCAAATGCTTCTACACAATCATCATAAAAGACAAAAGGAACATCTTTTTGTAAGAGATTAGTCAAAGGCCTAGAAATTTTTGAGAAGTCTTTAATGAACCTCCTGTAAAAACCGGCATGACCAAGGAAACTTCTTGTACCTTTAATGTCCTTAGGATACGTCATCTTTTCAATAGCATCAACTTTAGCTTTATCAACTTCAATACCTCTTTCAGAAATTTTATGCCCCAAGACAATACCTTCATTAACCATAAAGTGACACTTCTCCCAATTCAAGACAAGATTAGTTTCTTCACATCTGTGCAAAACTCGATCAAGGTTGCTTAAGCAATCATCAAGAGTATAGCAGTCATACATCTTTGAAAGGTAGCAGGTGCATTACATAAACCAAAAGGCATACGTCTATAAGCAAAGGTACCGAAAGGGCAAGTAAAGGTGGTCTTTTCTTGATCCTCTTTTGACACAGGTATTTGAGAGAAACCAGAATAACCGTGTAGAAAGCAAAAATGTGTATGTTTAGATAATATTTCTAGCATTTGATCAATAAAAGGTAAAGGGTAATGATCCTTTTTAGTAGCTTTATTTAATTTGCGGAAGTCAATTACCATTCTATAACATGTAACAATTCTTTGTGGGATCAATTCATCTTTATCATTAGGAACAACAGTAATGCCTCCCTTCTTAGGGACACAATGGACATGACTTACCCACTGACTATCAGCAATGGGATAAATTATACTTGCCTCCAGAAGCTTTAGTATTTCATTTCTTACCACTTCTTTCATGTTAGGATTTAACCGTCATTGGTGATCAACAACTAGTTTAGCGTCCTTCTCCAATTTTATTTTGTGCTAGCATAGACTGGAATAATGCCCTCGAGATCATCAAGAGTATATCCAATAGCAGCACAGTGCTTCTTTAGAGTTTTCAATAATTTCTCTTCTTCCCACTCTAAAAGGTTAACACTAATAATAACATGATATATCTTCCTTTCATCAAGATAATCATATTTAAGTGTATCAGGTAATGGTTTAATCTCAAACACGGGATCACCCTTGGGTGGAGGAGGATCCCCTAGAATTTCAACAGGTAAGTTGTGTTTCAAAATAGGTCCCTGTTAAAGAATACTTCATCTATTTCCCTTCTTTCATTCATAAATATATCATTTTCATGGTCTAACAAATATTGTTGTAAAGGATCATTAGGAGGCACGGCAATAGAAGCAAGACCAAAAATTTCATCTTTACTAGGCAATTCTTTATCATGGGGTTGTCTATGAAATTTAGCAAAATTAAAATCATGAGACATATCCCCTAAACCAATAGAAACAACATCCTTTCTGCGGTCTATCTTAGCATTAACAGTATTCAACAAGGGTCTACCAAATATAATGGGACAAAAGTTGTCTTGTGGGGAAGCAAGAACAAGAAAATTAGTAGGATATTTAATTTTCCCACACAAGACTTCAACATCTCTAACAATCCCAGCCGGTGAGATAGTATCTCTATTGGCAAGCTTAGTAATAACATCAATATCTTCTATCTCCACAGGTGCAATATCATGCATAATTTCTTTATATAAGGTAAAAGGTATTGCACTGACATTAGCACCCATATCACATAATCCATGATAACATTGATCTCCTATTTTTAACAGAAACAACATGCATGCCTACAACAGGTCCATGTTTATCTTTAGTATCGGGTTTAAAAATTCTAGTAGCTTCATCACAGAAGTAAATAACATGCCCATCAATATTATCCACCAAGAAATATTTAACCATAGCAATATTAGGTTCAACTTTAATTAGATCAGAGGGTTTGAGTGTTCTAATATTACTTTTGTTGACCATAGTTGAAGCTTTAGCATGATCCTTTATTCTAACAGGGAAAGGTGGTTTCTCAATATAAGCGGTAGGAACAATAGGATCAACATTATAAGTGATAGTCTTTTCTTCAACTTTAATAGGTTCAACTACTTTTACTTCAATGGGAGGATGCTATTTAAACCACTTCTCCTTAGGGAGATCAACATGAGTAGCAAATGATTCACAGAAGGAAGCTACTATCTCGGAGTCAAGTCCATATTTAGTGCTAAATTCATGAAAAACATCGGTATCCACAAAACATTTAACACAATCAAACTTAGGTGTTATACCTTGTCGGATTACGGGTTCCGGCAAAACCCTTGAGGTTCGAACACTGGGGTGCACACGAAGATCTTTCCCCCCAGCGCACACTCTCACAACGATCTCAAAACGTAGCTCGCCGAACCCGAAGAACAAGGGACACAAGAGTTTGTACTGGTTCGGGCCACCGATGTGGTGTAATACCGTACTCCAGTGTGTTGTGGTGGATTGCCCTGTAGGCTGGGGATGAACGAGTACAAGGGAAGAACAGCCTCCTGAGGAGAAGTGCTCTTGAGCTCGATGAGCTTGTGTGGCTGGGATGGTCTGAATGATCCGATCGCCCCCCCCTATGCTGGTGGCTAGTCCTATTTATAGAGGCCCGAGTCCTCTCCCCAAATATTAGGTAGGAAGGGATCCCACAACAGCCAATTCAAAGGGGGACATCGAGTACAAGTTATCCTGACAAAAGGTGGTCTTTGCCTGCCAAAGGTTCTGGCGGTGACACCATCGTGGGATCCATGGTGACCTCCGTCTTGCCGTCCTGCTGGTCTTGGTCTCGTTGCACCGATACGGAAACCTTTGACTCACGCCTCGGGACTCCTCGCCCGTGCCTGCCTCTTTAGCACCGAAGAGAAAAATAGCACTCTGCACCCGCTGGCGCCCTCCTGGGGCCCGCCTGGCCTTGGTCGTCATGGCTCACGTCACGGGAACCTCACGAGGTGCCCCTCGCCTTGATCTCTCCGCTCCTTGCTACCTCTTGAGCACTACGTTGGTTTTCCCTTGAAGAGGAAAGGGTGATGCAGCAAAGTAGCGTAAGTATTTCCCTCAGTTTTTGAGAACCAAGGTATCAATGCAGTAGGAGACTACACGCAAGTCGCCTGCACCTACACAAACAAATAAGAACCTTGCCACCAACGCGATAATGGGGTTGTCAATCCCTTCACGGCCACTTGCAAAGTGAGATCTGATAGAGATAATAGGATAAATGTTTTTGGTATTTTTATGATATAGATTGAAAGTAAAATAGATTGGAAACTTATATGATGGAAAATAGACCCGGGGGCCATAGGTTTCACTAGTGGCTTCTCTCAAGATAGCATAAGTATTATAGTGGGTAAAAAAATTATTGTAGAGCAATTGATAGAAAAGTGCATAATTATGAGAATATCTAGGCATGATCATGTATATAGGCATCACGTCCACGATAAGTAGACCGAAACGATTCTGGATCTACTACTATTACTCCACACATCGACCGCTAACCAGCATGCATCTAGAGTATTAAGTTCATAAAAATAGAGTAACACATTAGGCAAGATGACATGATGTAGAGGGATAAACTCAAGCAATATGATATAAACCCCATCTTTTTATCCTCGATGGCAACAATACAATATGTGCCTTGCTGCCCCTGCTATCACTGGGAAAGGACCCCGCAAGATTGAACCCGAAGCTAAGCACTTCTCCCATTGCAAGAAAGATCAATCTAGTAGGCCAAACGAAACTAATAATTCGAAGAGACTTGCAAAGATAACAAATCATACATAAAAGAATTCAGAGAAGAACCAAATATTGTTCATAGATAATCTTGATCATAAACCCACAATTCATCGGATCCCGACAAACACAACGCGAAAAGAATTACATCGAATAGATCTCCAAGAAGATCGAGGAGAACTTTGTATTGAGATCCATAGAGAGAGAAGAAGCCATCTAGCTAATAACTATGGACCCGAAGGTCTGTGGTAAACTACTCACACATCATCGGAGAGGCTATGGTGTTGATGTAGAAGCCCTCCGTGATCGATTCCCCCTCCGGCAGAGCACCGAAAAAGGCCCCAAGATGGGATCTCATCGGTACAGAAGGTTGCGGCGGTGGAAATAGGGTTTTGCGGTGCTCTCGGATGTTTTTGGGGTATACGAGAATATATAGGCGAAAGGAGTCGGTCAGGGGAGCCACGAGGGGCCCACGAGGGTGGGGGGCGCGCCTCCCTACCTCGTGGCCTCCTAGATGCTTCCTTGACGTCCACTCCAAGTCTCCTGGATTGCGTTTGTTCCAAAAATCACTCTCCCAAAGGTTTCATTCCATTTGGATTCCGTTTGATATTCCTTTTCTACAAAACACTAAAATAGGCAAAAAAACAACAATTTGCACTGGGCCTTTGGTTAGTAGGTTAGTCCCAAAAATTATATAAAAGTGTATAATAAAGCCCATTAAACATCCAAAACAGATAATATAATAGCATGGAACAATAAAAAATTATAGATACGTTGGAGACGTATCAAGCATCCCCAAGCTTAATTCATGCTCGTCCTTGAGTAGGTAAATGATAAAAACAGAATTTTTGATGTGGAATGCTACCTAGTATAATTCTCAATGTAATTTTATTTATTGTGGCATGAATGTTCAGATCCGAAAGATTCAAGACAAAAGTTTAATATTGACATAAAAGTTATAATACTTCAAGCATACTAACAAAGCAATCATGTATTCTCAAAATAACATGGCCAAAGAAAGTTATCCCTACAAAATCATATAGTCTGGCTATGCTCTATCTTCACCACACAAAGTATTTAAATCATGCACAACCCCGATGACAAGCCAAGAAATTGTTTCATAATTTTGGTGTTCCCAAACTTTTTCAATCTTCACGCAATATATGAGCGTGAGCCATGGACATAGCACTATAGGTGGAATAGAATGGTGGTTGTGGATAAGACAAAGGAGAATATAGTCTCACATCAACTAGGCGTATCAACGGGCTATGAAGATGCCCATCAATAGATATCAATGTGAGTGAGTAGGGATTGCCATGAAACGGATGCACTAGACCTATAAGTGTATGAAAGCTCAACAAGAAACTAATTGGGTGTGCATCCAACTTGCTTGCTCACGAAGACCTAGGGCATTTTGAGGAAGCCCATCATTGGAATATACAAGACAAGTTCTATAATGTAAAATTCCCACTAGTATATGAAAGTGACAACATAGGAGACTCTCTATCATGAAGATCGTGGTGCTACTTTGAAGCACAAGTGTGGTAAAAGGATAGTAGCATTGTCCCTTCTCTCTTTTTCTCTATTTTTTCTTCTCTTTTTTGGGGCCTTTCTCTTTTTTTTTCGTCTGGAGTCTCATCTTGACTTGTGGGGGAATCATAATCTCCATCATCCTTTCCTCACTTGGGACAATGCTCTAATAATGATGATCATCACACTTTTATTTACTTACAACTCAAAAATTACTAGAACAAAATATGACTCTATCTGAATGCCTCCGTCGGTGTACCGAGATGTGCAATGAATCAAGAGTGACATGTATGAAAGAATTATGAAAGGTGGATTTGCCACAAATACAATGTCAACTACATGATCATGCAAAGCAATGTGAAAATGATGAAGCGTGTCATAATAAACGGAATAGTGGTAAGTTGCATGGAAATATATCTTGTAATGGCTATGGAAATGCCATAATAGGTAGGTATGGTGGCTGTTTTGAGTAAGGTATAAGGTGGGTGTATGTTACCGGCGAAAGTTGCGCGGTACTAGAGAGGCTAGCATTGGTGGAAGGGTGAGAGTGCGTATAATCCATGGACTCAACATTAGTCATAAGAACTCACATACTTATTGCAAAAATCTATTAGTTATCTAAACAAAGTACTACACGCATGCTCCTAGGGGGATAGATTGGTAGGAAAAGAGCATCACTCGTCCCTGACCACCACTCATAAGGAAGACAATCAATAATTAAATCATGCTCCGACTTCATCACATAACTGTTCACCATACGTGCATTCTACGGGAATCACAAACTTTAACACAAGTATTTCTCAAATTCACAACTACTCAACTAGCATGACTCTAATATCACCATCTTCATATCTCAAAACAATCATCAAGTATCAAACTTCTCATAGTACTCAATGCACTTTTTATGATAGTTTTTATTATACCCATCTTGGATGCCTATCATATTAGGACTAATTTTATAGCCAAAGCAAACTACCGTGCTGTTCTATGAGAATCTCAAAACAATATAAGTGAAGCATGAGAGATCAATAATTTCTATAAAGTAAAACCACCACCGTGCTCTAAAAAGATATAAGTGAATCACTAAAGCAAAATTATCTAGCTCAAAAGATATAAGTGAAGCACATAGAGTATTCTAATAAATTCCGATTCATGTGTGTCTCTCCCAAAAGGTGTGTCAACAAGGATGATTGTCGTAAACTAAAAAGCAAAGACTCAAATCATACAAGACGCTCCAAGCAAAACACATATCATGTGGTGAATAAAAATATAACATCAAGTAAAGTTACCGATAGACGAAGATGAAAGAGGGGATGCCTTCCGGGGCATCCCCAAGCTTAGGCTTTTGGTTGTCCTTGGATTTTACCTTGGGGTGCCATGGGCATCCCCAAGTTAGGCTCTTGCCACTCCTTATTCCATAATCCATCAAATCTTTACCCAAAACTTGAAAACTTCACAACACAAAACTCAACAGAAAATCTCATGAGCTCCGTTAGTATAAGAAAACAAACCACCACTTCAGGTACTGTAATGAACTCATTATTTATTTATATTGGTGTTAAACCTACTGTATTCCAACTTCTATATGGTTCATACCCCCCAATACTAGCCATAGATTTATCAAAATAAGCAAACAACACACGAAAAACAGAATCTGTCAAAAACAGAACAGTCTGTAGTAATATGTAGGTTTAGAATACTTATGTAAGCCCAAAAATTCTGAACTAAAATGGTGGATGTGAGGATTTGTATATTAATCATCTGCAAAAACAATCAACCTAATCGCACTCTCCAGTAAAAAAATGGTTGAAAATCTCGTGAGCGCTAAAGTTTCTGTTTTTACAGCAAGATCGCAAAAACTTCCCCCAAGTCTTCCCAAAAGTTCTATTTGGCACAAACACTAATTAAAAGCATAAAACCACATCTAAATAGTAGCTAGATGAATTATTCATTACTAAACAGAACCAAAAAGCAAGAAATAAAAAATAAAATTGGGTTGCCTCCCAACAAGGGCTATCATTTAACGCCCCTAGCTAGGCATAAAAACAAGAATAGATCTAGGTATCACTACTAGGGAAAACCTTATACACAGAACTTTAGCAGTAGCGCGTGTTAAAAAAGCACGCTAGTGCTAAGCCGCAGTAGCGCGTTGTCATAAACCGCGCTACAGATACAATTGTAGCAGTAGCGCGCCTGGAAATAAAAGCGCTACTACTAAAATTCCCACTGCTAAGCCGATAGGCTACACATAGTAGTAGCGATCTACTGCGAACAGTGCTACTGCTAGTTGGTTTGTAGCAGTGCATTTACGCAGAAAGGCGCTACTGCTAAAGGAAATAAAACTAAATGGAAAGCAAATAGAAAAGTAAATGAAAATGAAAGAAATAGAAAAAGGAGAAAGGAAAAGAATAAAATGTAAATAAAAATAAATGAAAAAGGGAAAAAGAGAAAGGAATAGCAGTAGAGCATATCCGAAAACGCGCTATAGCTAACTTAGTAGTAGCACACTTGACAGAACGCGCTACTGCCACTTTTGACTTAACCGCGCGGTTCGTTCCTCCCCATGGCCACTTCCCCCAAATCCAAACTCCTTCGCTGTCGCCGCCGCTGTCGCCCGTTGGCCGCCGCGCGCTCTCTCGTTGCTCTCCGCACACCCTCGACACCGCCCCCGACCATAGATTCGACGCTGCCCCGACCCCGACCTCGACGCCACCCCCGACCCCAACATTGACGCCGCCCTCCACCACACGCCCGAGCCCTGACCCCGACCTCGACGCCGCCTGCCCCTCCCTCGCCGCAGGCACCCGAGGTGAGCACGCCTGCTACGCCCCCTCCCCTACCTCTGCGTAGGGTTCTTCAAATTTTAATTCCATCAAATTAGTTAGGGTACATCTAGGGGTGGAAACGAATCGGATGTTTTCTTAATTCGGAATGGATACGAATAATAGTGACATATTGCTTAAGTGTATTAGTCAATAGCTATGTGACATGAAGTATTCAACTTGTGACATACAATAAGTCAATGATAAATTGGTTTATGAATAAACACTATTGTAATGCATAATAATTTCTAAGATTAATCATAAAACGAGTAAAATTTGACCACTTATTTGACTTTTAAGTTGGATGATTGGAATATCCGATCGAATACGAATATCAGATATTTCGGATTATCCACTACCACTTTCCACCCCTAGGTTCATCAAATTAGATGGTAATCAGGGCAGTAGTTCCTATGTACTAATTAGCTAGTAAGAACTAGGTACAAATTAGGTACTAGTTTAATTTTATTTATAGCAAGTTTATTTTTAGTAAGAACTACTTGAATTAATAGTACTAGTTGAACATGTCATATTGTTGTTATTTTTTAGTTAAAGCAATTATTCCCGCATCGACGTCGATGATGCCTATCCCACATCCTCGTCGTCGACTCAGCGGAGGACACCTTCTTGACCAGATGGGCCATGTCCGGGACTGGGCTCCGCCGGGCTGGTACTAGGAGGTGCTACCTACTGGGGCCGCAGCTTGGTGAGGAGCCAGCCCGTCATTGACCCAAACCTTCTTTGGTGGCAGTCGCTTGGGCCAGTGACGGTGCAGAGGCTTGAGGACCCCGCGGAGGTGGTACATCACCGTGTCAGCGAGGAGGACGCGCACGTCCGTCGCTACTTGTTTGCGTTGGAGCAGAGGTTCTCCAATACCTGGCAGGTTCTCCAGGAATCTCACTGGAGCTATGATCCTGTGATGGTTCCTTATCTTTGGGTGTCCACCGCCCACGCCGATACCCGTCATGCACTAGGGTTTTAGTTGTATTAGTGATGTTATATGTATGATACTATTCGGGATGTATTAGTGATAATATTCGACGATGTACGGACGCATGAGATGATTTACTTTTTCTTATTGAATGCATGCTAATTTGAATACTTATTTATTTTACGATTTGGTTTTGCTTATTGAATGCTCATATCAATATGAGTCCTATAAGATATTTTGAAATGTATATCTTGTGTTGCTCAAATAGGATATGTGCTTGCCCAAGTGACCGGTCATGTTTGCAGGTTACACCTTCGAGTGGCCTTTGTTTTGCCGGAGTGTTGATTCATTTCCGTTCCGGCAAATTTCAGGCGCTCGATATGTCCTATTTTAGCAATGGTCATGCCGTATTTTTCCGTGAATTTTGGCATGACTTGTGCCAGAATATGTAGGAAATATCGAGTGCCCCGAATTTGTGTGTTGAATATCCTGGTAGTTGCCTTTGGTCGATTTTCAATTAATGTTTCAAGTATGAACATAGGGAATGTCTAACGATGAATAGGATTTTGGTATTTGCGACCTGCGAAGACAAGTGCGGCCTATGCGACAGAATCTTCCTAGATGATGATAAGCGCTTCAGCATCAAGCTGGGCAAGAACTTCGAAGTGGATACAGTAAGTCACAACGACAAGTCATTTTTCGTAATTAAGCATGACATCTGCTTCATTTGCTTCAACTTATTTTTTTACTATTCTACTTGCGTATCCCCTGCCATGCAAGAGTTTTTGTCTTGGATAAGACAGGTTTCAGTCCTATGAAAACTACTATGGAGGTAAAGAGAGTTTACTTGAAGACTGAGCGTGGTTATACTTTCCACGCAAAATTATACAACGCGGACACCTACACCTATTTTGAATGCAAAACTTGGCAAGCACTATGCAAGACTTATGCATTTGAGCCTGATATGGGTATCACCTTTGATATTCGTTCGGAAGATGATATTGAAGGTAATATCGACATCTGGGTCGATGGGCAGACGCCTCCAGTTATACCATTATGTGAGTTTCTCAACCATATTTATGTCTTCGACATTGTTTATTCAAAAATAGTTGACTACTAATTTGTATTGACAGCTTATTTCCGTTCAAGCAAACATGTCCAGCGCTTGGTAGACATGACCTACTACTGTCCCAGGGCTGAACTAAACTGCGAGAAGATAAGTCATTATGTTTCATGGCTTGAGGATCTTCATAGTGTCAAGATAAATTATTTTTCTGGACTTAAAAATCTTAGTACTCAAAACGTGTGACCAATAGTGTTCGTACCGAACTATGGTCACATCTATTTAGGAAAGATGGTAAGATTTTTACTATTTATCCTTAGTGCATCTTTTGCATACATTATTTTTAAGCTAAACTTCATTGCTAAGTATGTTACTATATGGTCTTCTTCAACAGGGACTCCCGATGAATGTTGTGCCTCATTGGATCGAGACTAAAGGTCGCATGAGAATTGTTAGCTTATGGCCAAGATATCCTACAATGCACTTTAGTGCATTCAAGATTTCTAATGGCGAGGAATGCTTAATAGTGAAAGACCAGAGCCAAATTGTGAGCGATCGCAGAGAAGTACTAGGGGGCAGCAATCAGAAGCACAGCCCACGATTAGGAGACAGGTTCATCTGCATGCTCCAACTTGATGAAGTAGGAGTGCTACACATGTTTTATGCTATTTTACCTGAGAGAGAGCAGCAGGAGTGATTAGCTAGCTAGAAATGAGTTATGATGATCAAATAACTAGTGTTGGTGGTAATGATTATGATGATTATTTTTAGCTAGTGTTGGTGGTGATTAGATATAGCTACCGCAGCTAGTGTTGGTGGTGATTAGCTAGCTATTATGAGTTTGAAGATGACGATGTCTGCTACACTATGACTATGATGATTAAATAGCTACTGTTGGTGGTAATGACTATGATGATGATTAAATAGCTTGTGTTGGCGGATTAGATTCAAGTGGAGGCAACATGTGGTGCACATCGAAAGTACTACTAGTCCAAACTAGATCAAGTTTGGATCAGTAGTATACTTTTGACATGCACCACATGTTGCCTCCACTTGAACCTAATCCACCTTCACTTGACACACTATTATGGACATATTGATATAACAACCTCATAATTGGTATTATACCAAAATTTGTATAACGGCATATAAATACTCTAAAAATAAAAAAATGAAAAAATACTAGTAGCGATGGACAGGAAACACGCTACTACTAGTTAGATTAGCAGTAGCGCTGGAGTAAACACGCGCTACAGCTATATGTCTTAGCAGTAGCATGTGCCGCATGCGCTACTGCTAAGTAATAGCTGTAGTGCCTTACTAGTAGTGCGGTTCCCCATGCTACTAATAGGCATTAAACCCACGCTACTACTAGGCTTTTCCCTTGTAGTGTATTGTCATCTTTGGTATGCAATCCATAAGTGGCTCTCATAATAGATTCATAAGGTAATTTAATTTTCTTTTTAGGAAAGTGTTCCATGCCTTTCCTTAACAGAAATTGGAATCTAATGTTTCCTTCTTTCATATCAATAATTGCACCAATCGTTCTAAGGAAAGGTCTACCAAGAATAATAGGATATGTAGGATTGCAATCTATGTCAAGAACAATGAAATCTTCAGGCACATAATTCCTATTTGCAACAATAAGAACATCATTAATCCTTCCCATAGTTTTCTTAATGGTGGAATCCGCAAGATGCAAGCTTAAAGAACAATCATCAAATTCACAGAAACCTGACACATCACACAAATTTTTGGAATCATGGAAACACTAGCACCCAAATCACATAAAGCATAGCATTCATGATATTTAATGTTAATTTTAATAGTAGGTTCCCACTCATCATAAAGTTTTCTAGGGATAGAAACTTCTAATTCAAGCTTTTCTTCATAAGATTGCATTAAAGCATCAATGATATGTTTGGTAAAAGCTTTATTTTGACTATAAGCATGAGGAGAATTTAACTCGGATTGCAACAAGGAAATACAATCTATTAAAGAACAATTATCATAATTAAATTCCTTGAAATCCAAAATTGTGGGTTCATTGATATGTAAAGTTTTGACCTCTTCAATCTCACTTTTACCAATTTTTGCATCAATATCTAAAAACTCCGAATCATTGGGACGCCTTTTAACTAAAGTTGACTCATCTCCAGTCCCATCATTATCAAGATTCATATTGCAAAACAAGGATTTAATAGGAGACACATCAATCACTTTTAGATCTCCATCCCTATTACCTTCTAGATCTTCCGGTTTGGCGGCCACCTTATTAACTAAGGTGGTCTGCTTATCCGAAATCTGGGCTATTAATTTTTCAAGACGAGCGAACTGAGATTTCAAACCATAAAATTCTTTGGACATATCATCGAGCTCTTTATTCATGTACTCCGTAAAACTTTTTTGTTCTTTAAGCTCGTTTCTGAAGAAATTATTATGCTCAAACTACAAGGACATAAAACTTCTAACATCGTTTTCAATTTCTTCCAACCTTATAAGGTGAGGATCAACACTGTCGGCGTTCTAGGAATGGGGGTCCCCAGACTTGCCTGCCTGCGGCCCACGAAGTGGCTGGGCTGGCGGGTTCGTACGGCCCATCTTCATTGACAAGACATTCAAGACCCTCGCGAGGGGCCAAGGCTTGCGGGGCGGATGATGCAAGACCTCCTCAAGAGCGGCCTCGCCAGGTAGGCTCACGAGGGGTGGAGAGATCAAGGCAAGGCAAACCTCGCGAGGCCCCTCGTGACGTGAGCCATGACGACCGAGACCAGGCGGGCGCCAGGAAGGCGCCAGCGCGCGCAGCATCCTTATTTCCTCTTTGGTGCTAAGGGGGCAAGCGCAAGCGCGGAGTACCGAGGCATCAAGTAAAGGTTTCCATATTGGTGCAACGAGACCAGGACTAGAAGGACAGCAAGACAGAGGTCACCGTGGAGCCCAAGATGGCGTCATCACCAGAGCCTTTTGCAGGCGAAGACCACCTTTTGTCAGGATAGCTTGTACTAGTTGTCCCCTTTCGAATTGGCCGTTGTTGGCTCCTTTCCTGCTCAATATTTGGGGAGAGGACCAGGGCCTATATAAGTAGAACTAGCCACAACCATGAGGGGCAGGGAGTCGACACCATCACAAGTCGGCAGCTGATTCCGATCCTCACACACATAAGCTCACCAAACGCAAGCACACCTCGACCTTAGGAGGCTGTTCTTCCTCTTGTACTGATCATAATTAGCCCAAGAGGCAACCCACCACCACCACACTGGAGTAGGGTATTACACCACAACAGTGGCCTGAACCAATATAAATCTTGTGTCTTCCTGTGTTGAGAGTTCGTCGTGTTCGTCTACGAGATCTTATAGAGCTAGGGCGTGGCACGATAGGGACAAAACCTTCGCGCGCACCCCAGTGTTCGAACCTCAAGGGTCTGCCGGAACCCCAGATCCGACATTTGGCGCGCTAGCTAGGGGTGCGCCGTAGCTTCTCGTCCGTCGATCTATGCTCCATCGACATCGTGCTACGCCCACATGGCAGGCGCCTCGCCGCCGACTCCGACAACCAGCGTAGACGACGGGGCCAGGGGGCTCCGAGCCCTGCCCCCCGCCCTGCGACGACTGCAGTGGCCGCCCAAGTTCAAGCCGGAGATGCCGCCGCGCTACGATGTCACAGCGGATCTGTCAGCCTTCCTGCTGGCGTACGAGGAGGCCGTCCTCAAAGCCGGGGGTGATGACAAGGTCATGGCCAACTGGCTTCCCATGGCCCTCGCCGGCGAGCCGTGCGCCTGGCTGCTCAACCTTCCCGGATCCATGGTGGCGTCTTGGGAGGAGCTCCGCGGCCTCTTCACTGCACGCTATGCTGCACCGGCGCACCACACGGTCGCGGCCCTGTTAGGCGGCTCACAGGCGCCGCCCTCAGAGCGCCACATCAAGCCGTTCCTACGCCAAATTGGTGCCGCTTCCACGTGCTCGGGGCCTCCGCCGGGCTGGGCCGCGCCTGAGTCTGATCTCACCTTTAGCTCGGAAGACCACCCCGTCACCACCACTGGCTCAAGCATGCTTTCGATGCTCTACACACCCACCATCTGTGACGTGGCCGTCACCAAGACCCTCATCGATGGCAGCGCCAGCCTCAACTTGCTCTCCGTAGAGGCTTTCAACCTTCTTCACGTGCCACTCGAGCGGCTCAGCCTCAGCAAGCCTTTCTCGGGAGTTGGCGGTGGCGCCGCCTGCTCCCTGGGGTAGATCCGCCTCCTCGTCACCTTCGGCACACGCGACAACTACCGCACCGAGCTGGTCGACTTTGACATCGCCCGCATCGGCCTCCCTTACAACGCCATCCTCGGGTACCCGGCTCTGGCCCAGTTCATGGCGGTGACTCATCCAGCATACAACCTCATGAAGATACCTGGAAGCAAAGGTTCCCTCACCGTCAAAGGGGACGCCAAGGAGGCCATGATGGTACTCAAACTTTCCTTCAGGATAGCCGCGGCGGCGAAGCCCATTGGCGCCGGTACCCCCGAGGCCAAGGAGGCCGCACCGACCAACAAGAAGCAGCTGTTCACCCAAGACAAGGCAAAAACCAAACAGGTGATGGTCGACAAGGACGACCGCTTAGGAGCCACCTTCACCATAGGCGCCAGCCTTGACCCCAGCCAAGAGGAAGCATTGGTGAAGTTCTTGCGCGCGAACAAGGAAATATTCACATGGGAGCCCAATCAGCTGGTGGGGGTCCTGAGAGAGGTGATTCAACACCACTTGAGGGTATGCCCCAATGTGCGGCCCGTGAAGCAGCGAGCGAGGCAGCAGTCCACGGAAAAGTAGGCCTTCATCGTCCAAGAGACCTGCAAGCTGGAGGTGGCAGGTGCCATTCGTGAGGTTAGGTACCCCGAATGGCTGGCGAACCCAGTCGTGGTGCCGAAGAAAGGCGGGAAGGAGCGAATGTGCATTGACTTCACCAACCTCAACAAGGCGTGCCCACAAGATCCGTTCCCTCTCCCGTGCATTGACCAGATTGTCGACTCCACTGCCGAGTGCGACCTACTGTGCTTCCTGGATGCGTTCTCAGGTTATCATCAAATCAAGATGGCGCTGGAAGATGTAGAGAAGACAACCTTCCTCACCGCGTGTGGGGTATACTGTTACACTTGCATGCCCTTCGGGCTGCGCAACGCGGGCGCAACCTTTCAGCGGATGATGCACATCGCTTTAGGGCGGCAGCTCGGGAGAAATACGGAGGCCTATGTCGACGACATTGTGGTGAAGTCTCGGGAGGCGAGAACCTTGATCCAAGACCTGGAGGAGACCTTCGAGAGCCTGCGCCAGGTGAACTTGCGGCTTAACCTGGAAAAGTGCGTGTTCGGCATCCCTTCCAGCAAGCTGCTGGGATTCCTCGTATCACACAGGGGGATCAAGGCAAACTCGGAGAAGATCAGGGCCATCGAGGGCATGAGCCCACCGCAGACCCTCAAGGAAATGCAGAAGCTGGCTGGTCAAGTGACTGCATTAGGGCGCTTCATCTCCAAGCTGGGAGAGCGCGCCTTACCCTTCTTCAAGCTGATGAAGAAGAAGGGCCCGTTCGAGTGGACTCCGGAGGCCGACCGGGCCTTCCAAGACCTCAAGAGATATCTGACCAGCCCGCCGGTGCTGTTGGCGCCATGACCTCTCGAGCCTCTAGTACTTTATCTTGCCGCCACCCCATACTCCGCCAGCGCTGCGCTAGTGGCGGTTCGGGAAGAGCACCAGGCCAAGAGAGTGCCGCGCCCAGCCAAGTCGCCAGCCGAGACGACGCAAGATCAGGAAGGCGCGACAAGAGCCGCAGCGGTATCAATGGAAGACCGAGCTCGGCAAGATGATGCCGCAGAGATTCCCGCAAGCGACCGGGCTCCAGGGGTCACATCACCTCAGGGAGCACCCCAGCTCACACAAGACGCGAGCCTCACCAACACGCCGGTCCTCGTCGAGCACCTGGTGTACTTCGTCAGCATGGTGCTGCGGGACACGAGGGTACGATATCCCATGCCTTAGAAGCTCCTGCTTGCACTCCTAGTGGCCTCACACAAGTTGCGACACTATTTCCAGGGCCACCCCATCAAAATCGTCTCGGCCTATCCGTTGGAGAGGGTGCTCAGGAGCCCCAACTCTACCTGAAGGGTCGCTGAATGGAACATCGAGCTGCAGGTGTTCCAGTTGGAGTTCAGCACCACCAGGGTCATCAAGGGAGCCGCGCTCGCGGATTTTTTGGCGGAATGGACGGACGCCCCGGCACTGGAAGTGGGCGAGGAGCGGTCTACCTCGCCAGGGAGTGAGGCGCCCGACGGATGGGTCATGTACTTTGACGAGGCCTTCGCGCATCAGGGCGCCGGGGCTGGAGTAGTACTCATCTCACCCACGCAGGACAAGCTCTACTACGCTGTGCAGCTATGCTTTCAGCAAGGTGAGAAGGTCTCCAACAACATCGTAGAATACGAAGGTCTCATAGCTGGCTTGAAGGCCGCGACAGCTCTAGGAGTAAAGCGCCTCACCGTTAGGGGCAACTCATAGCTCCTCGTCAACTTCTCCAACAAAGTGTATGAGCCAAAGGACGAGCACATGCAGGCGTACCTCGGAGAAGTGCGTAAGATAGACAAACAGTTCCTAGGCCTGGAGGTGCAGCATGTGCCCCGCGGCACCAACAAGGAAACCGACGACATCGCCAGGAGGGCATCCAAGCGGCAGCCCCAGGACCCCGCGTCTTCGAGGAATGGATCTTCAAGCCGTCAGCATTGCCACCACTTTCAAACATGGTGCAGCCTTGGGAAGAACTCCCACAACCGCCAGCCACGGGAGGCCTAGCTTGTGGCCCAACCTCAGGAGCCCACTTGCTCTTGGCACTTGAGCCTCAGGAGGGATGTTGGACCAAGGAGTTCAAGGAATATCTGATGCAAGGGGCACTACCGGAGAAGGAAGAGGACACAGAGTGCGTGGCCCTTCAAGCCATGACATACTGCATCAGGGACGGTGAGTTGTACAGGAAGCAACCGAATGATGTTTTGTTGTGTTGCATTTCCAGGGACCAGGGGAAGGAGTTGCTGATGGACATACACGGCGGCGACTGCAGACACCACTCGTCGTCACGGACCCTCGTCGGCAAGGTGTTCTGTAGTGGGTTCTACTGGCCCATGGCGCTCAACGACGCAGCTGAGCTGGTGAAGTCCTGCGAAGCCTGCCAGTTCCACGCCAAGCGGATCCATCGGCCAGCTCAGGGCCTTCAGACTATACCGCTCACATGGCCATTCGCGCTCTGGGGGCTGGATATCTTGGGCCCATTCCCTCGAACACCAGGGGATACCGCTACCGCTACGTCGCCATCGGCAAGTTCACCAAGTGGGCGGAAGTGGAAGCCATCCGCACCATCCCAGCTGGTTTCGCGGTCAAGTTCATCAAGGGCCTCGTGAGCCATTTCGGGGTCCCCAACCGCATCATCGCCGACAACGGCTCGCAGTTCACCAGTAACCTCTTCAAAATATACTGTGCTAACCTTGGCACGCAGATCTGCTACGCTTCGGTGGCGCAACCTAGAAGCAATGGCCAGGCTGAATGCGCCAACGGGAGGTCCTAAGAGGCCTCAAGACCAGGACCTTCAAGAAGAAGCTCGAGGCCTGTGGCAGGGGCTGGCACGACGAGCTCCAGTCCGTGCTGTGGTCCATCCGCACCACCGCCACTAAGCCGACGGGCAAGACCCCATTCTTCCTTGTCTACGGAGCCAAAGCGGTCCTCCCTCACGAGGTCAAACATCTCTTTGCACGGGTCCTGGCATTTGATGAAACGCAGCACGACGCCACGCGGGGCCTCGTACTGGGAGAGGAACGATGTCGCGAAGCTGCGCTGAGGGCGGCAAGGTACCAGCAGGCACTGCGGCAGTACCACTACCGCAACATCCGCTTCAGGACGCTCGAGGCAGGCGACCTCGTCCTCAGGCGGGTCCTCTCCAGGGAAGGGTTCCACAAGCTCTCAACCATGTGGGAGGGCCCGCTCAGGGTCGTCCATATCTCCAGGCCCGGCGCCGCGTGCCTGGAAATGCAGGACGGGGTGCCCATCCAGAACGCCTGGAACATCCAGCACCTCCGGAGGTTGTATCCATGACGCAAGGCCTAGTGCCCGTGTAGCAGGGCCCAGTGCCTGTGAAGCAAGGCCCAGTGCCTGTGAAGCAAGGCCCGGTGCCTGTGAAGAATCGCCGCCCGTGACACTCTCACGTAATAATGAGTGGGGCTGTACACGGCCCGGAGTCTCCGGAGAGCCGCCCTCGGGCCTCAGGGGCTCCCTCCCACGCCTAGTGGCAGCACTTAGCTCCGCGCTGGTGAGAAGATGTCGAAGACTAGACTAGGTGCCGGATGCGGCTTTTCATTTGCTTTCGTAGTTGGCTCACCTTCTCTTAATCGAAGTTTGTTTCTAGTGTTCCTCGTCAATTTGGTTCTGCCGCCTTTTCCGAATTTGGTTCACTTTTGTTCTCCCTCTCGCATACCTCGCGAGGGGGCTAGGTAGGTGCCTTCGCGAGGGTTTCTTCCTCCTGTGTTGGTCCTTCTCTCTGCCTTCGGTCTGCTTTCTCGCGAGGCACCCTCATTCGGGCCCACAAACCAACACATCCCTCTTAATCCGTGCCCCTCGGGTACCGCGGTGTGAAGCGCTGGGTCAAGGCTCGGGTGAACGATAAGTCTCCTAGCAAGCTCCCTAACAATTTTTTGCAGTTCCTGAGCAACCGCTAAGCCAAGACAAGCACGAAGAAACGAGTGCCTCATGAAGAAGAGGCTGCCCCGAACGCACCAGGCTAAGTTATTTTCGTACAAAATAAACGACATGGCATAGGAATAACAAGCATAGCGTAATGATTAAGGAATCGCAGTTCGATACACGCCCACCCAGGCCCACACTGGTTTCATTTGATGCGGGAAAGGAAAGAGGGAACAAAGGAAAAGCAGTGTTGCAGCAACCGCGGGGGCAGGCCTCCAGCGACGTCCTGTGCTCAGCCGGATCTCTCCTCGCGCTTCACGGAGGCTCGGTGGCCGGACGACCCGCTACCACCCTCGAAGCGAGCGCGGCGGCGTGGCGGCTGGTCGTAGCCACCGCTACTGGAGCTTTCGCCAAGAGAAGAACCGCCGTAGCTGGACTAGGCGCAGCCGGCGGGCTCGCCCTCGTCGCACCCATCGCCGAGACCAAGCACCTCCTCGCCGTCGTTCGTCTCGGGGCAGCACCCAGCGCGGCAGCCGTCTTCCCCAAACACCCTCACGTAGAGGGTCGCATCACCGTCATACTTAAAGTGGAGGGTGCAACGCTTTCCCAGGAAGCGTGGCCGGGGAGGCCACACAACCACGACACGTCTCCCCTGATAGACGGGGCTGCCACGGCCAGATCGACCCCCGCCACGCAGAGCGGCACCACCGCGGGAGTAGGGGTCCACGGCAGGAGTCGAGGAGAGCTTGCGGGGACGGTCGCGTCCCCGTTTAGGTGTCGGGGAACCAGGCCCCTCGCAAGGGGCCTTTCCTTTCTCCGCGGTGGTGAACCTCTTCGATGGCGCCATTGGAGTCAGAGGCAGAGCAGAAGAAGAAGGAGCAGACAGAATGGGAAGAGATGGGCGATGGGGGCTCTGCCCTTCTCCCCACTTATAGAAGAGGAAGACCAACCAACACCCCCACGATCACAGGTAATGATGGTTTTCCTTGCATGTCGCGAGGACTTGTCAAGTCCGGCAGTTGCCGAGGCAGCATGGGGAAGCGGAGACGCCCACGTCCAATCAACCACTATGCGGCAACCAAGGCCGCAGGCTTTTGGGGCCCGTGGCGCTCGCGCTTGATCCTTTGGCTTCGTCTCGAAGCCAAGCCCGAGAATGCCTTGGGCCCGGGGGCTACTGTTGGCGTTCTAGGAAGGGGGATCCCCAGACTTGCCTGCCTGCGGCCCACGGCGTGGTTGGGCTGGCGGGTTTGTACGGCCCATCTTCATCGACAAGACATTCAAGACCCTCGCGAGGGGCAAAGCCTCGCAGGGCGGACGACGCAAGACCTCCTCGAGAGCGGCCTCGCCAGGCAGGCTCATGAGGGGCGGAGAGATCAAGGAGGCAAGGCAAACCTCACGAGGCCCCTCGTGACGTGAGCCATGATGACCGAGACCAGGCGGGCACCAGGCGGGCACCAGGCGGGCGCCAGCGCGCGCAGCGTCCTTGTTTCCTCTTTGGTGCTAAGGGGGCCAGTGCAAGCGCAGGCGCGGAGTACCGAGGCATCAAGCAAAGGTTTCCATATTGGTGCAAGGAGACCAGGACCAAAAGGATGGCAAGACGGAGCTCACCATGGAGCCCAAGACGGCGTCATCACCAGAGCCTTTTGCAGGCGAAGACCACCTTTTGTCAAGATAGCTTGTACTAGCTGTCCCTTTTCGAATTGGCCGTTGTTGGCTCCCTTCCCACTCAATATTTGGGGAGAGGCCCAGGGCCTATATAAGTAGAACTAGCCACCACCATGAGGGGCAGGGGGTCGACAGCATCACAAGTCGGCTGCTGATTCCGATCCTCACACACACAAGCTCACCAAACGCAAGAACACCTCGACCTCAGGAGGCTGTTCTTCCTCTTGTACTATTCATCATTAGCCCAAGAGGCAATCCACCACCACCACACTGGAGTAGGGTATTACACCACAACGGTGGCCTGAACCAGTATAAATCTTGTGTCTTCCTGTGTTGAGGGTTTGTCATGTTCGTCTGCGAGATCTTAGAGAGCTAGGGCGTGGATCGATAGGGAGAAAACCTTCGCGCGCACCCCAGTGTTCGAACCTCAAGGGTCTGCCGGAACCTCAAATCCGACAAACACTTTGTGGTAAAGCCATCGCGGCAAACAATCCAACACATAAGCAAGCAAGAGGCAAGCAAAAAGAGGCGAATAGAAAAGAGGGCGAATAAAACGGCAAGGGTGAAGTGGGGGAGAGGAAAACGAGAGACAAATGGCAAATAATGTAATGCGAGGGATAAGAGTTTGTGATGGGTACTTGGTATGTCTTGACTTGACTTGACTTGGCGTAGATCTCCCCGGCAACGGCGCCAGAAATGGCTAGTTGCTGGGAGATCAAATCTTGACTTGACTTGGTGCAACCTCCCCGGCAACGGCGCCAGAAATCCTTCTAGCTACCTCTTGAGCACTGCGTTGGTTTTCCCTTGAAGAGGAAAGGGTGATGCAGCAAAGTAGCATAAGTATTTCCCTCAGTTTTGAAACCAAGGTATCAATCTAGTAGGAGACTACACGCAAGTCGCCTCGCACCTACACAAACAAATAAGAACCTTGCAGCCAATGCGATAAAGGGGTTGTTTTTGGTGCCTCGCACCTCACACCTTCACGGCCACTTGCAAAAATGAGATCTGATAGAGATAATAAGATAAATGTTTTTGGTATTTTTATGATATAGATTGAAAGTAAAGATTGGAAAGTAAAATAGATTGGAAACTTATATGATGGAAAATAGACCCGGGAGCCATAGGTTTCACTAGTGGCTTCTCTCAAGATGGCATAAGTATTAAGGTGGGTAAATGATACGTCTCCAATGTATCTATAATTTTTGATTGTACCATGCTATTATATTATCAACCTTGGATGTTTTATATGCATTTATATGCTATTTCATATGATTTTTGGGACTAACCTATTAACCTAGAGCCCAGTGTCAGTTTCTGTTTTTTCCTTGTTTTTGAGTTCTACAGAAAAGGAATACCAAACGGAGTCCAATTGACGTGCCAATTTTTGACGATTTTTTATGGACCAAAAGAAGACCCCGGAGTAAAAGAGTTGGGCCAGAAGAGTCCTGGGCCATCCACGAGGGTGGGGGCGTGCCCACCTCCCCAGGCGCATGGGCCTGCCTCGTGGACGACTGGGGCACCTTCTTGACGTGACACAGATGCCAAAAATTCCTATAAATACAGAAACCTCCAGAAAATAACCTAGATCGGTAGTTCCGCCGCCAGAAGCCTCCGTAGCCACCGAAAACCAATCTAGACCTGTTCCGGCACCCTGCCGGAGGGGGGAATCCCTCTCCGGTGACCATCTTCATCATCCCGGCTCTCTCCACGACGAGAAGGGAGTAGTTCACCCTCGGGGCTGAGGGTATGTACCAGTAGCTATGTGTCTGATCTCTCTCTCTCTCTCTCGTGTTCTTGAGTCGGCACGATCTTGATGTTTCACGAGCTTTGCTATTATATTTGGATCTTATGATGTTTCTCCCCCTCTACTCTCTTGTGATGAATTGAGTTTTCCCTTTGAAGTTATCTTATCGGATTGAGTCTTTAAGGATTTGAGAACACTTGATGTATGTCTTACACGTGCTTATCTGTGGTGACAATGGGATATCATGTGATCCACTTGATGTATGTTTTGGCGATCAACTTGCGAGTTCTGAGACCTGGTAAACTAATGCATAGGGGTTGGCACACGTTTTTGTCTTGACTCTCCGGTAGAAAATTTGGAGCACTCTTTGAAGTTCTTTGTGTTGGTTGAATAGATGAATCTGAGATTGTGTGATGCATATCGTATAATCATACCCACGGATACTTGAGGTGACATTGGAGTATCTAGGTGACATTAGGGTTTTGGTTGATTTCGTCTTAAGGTGTTATTCTAGTATGAACTCTAGGATAGATCGAATGGAAAGAATAGCTTCTCGTTATTTTAGCACGGACTCTTGAATAGATCGACCAAAAAGAATAACTTTGAGGTGGTTTCGTACCTTACAATAATCTCTTTGTTTGTTCTCTGCTATTAGCGACTTTGGAGTGACTCTTTGTTGCATGTTGAGGGATAGTTATATGATCCAATTATGTTATTATTGTTGAGATAACTTGCACTAGTGAAAGTATGAACCCTAGACCTTCTTTCCTAGCATTGCAATACCGTTTATGCTCACTTTTACGACATGCTACCTTGCTGTTGTTATATTTTTAGATTACAAAAACCTTTATCTACTATCCATATTGCACTTGTATCACCATCTCTTCGCCGAACTAGTGCACCTATACAATTTACCATTGAATTGGGTGTGTTGGGGACACAAGAGACTCTTTGTTATTTGGTTGCAGGGTCGTTTGAGAGAGACCATCTTCACCCTACGCCTCCCACGGATTTATAAACCTTAGGTCATCCACTTGAGGGAAATTTGCCACTGTCCTACAAACCTCTGCACTTGGAGGCCCAACAACGTCTACAAGAAGAAGGTTGTGTAGTAGACATCAGTAAACAAATTATTGTCGAGCAATTGATAGAAAAGTGCATAATTATGAGAATATCTAGGCATGATCATGTATATAGGCATCACATCCGTGACAAGTAGACCGAAACGATTCCGCATCTACTACTATTACTCCACACATCGACTGCTATCCAGCATGCATCTAGAGTATTAAGTTCATAAGAACAGAGTAACACATTAGGCAAGATAACATGATGTAGAGGGATAAATTGAAGCAATATGTTATAAACCCCATCTTTTTATCCTCGATGGCAACAATACAATACGTGCCTTGCTGCCCCTGCTGTCACTGGGAAAGGACACCGCAAGATTGAACCCAAAGCTAAGCACTTCTTCCATTGCAAGAAAGATCAATCTAGTAGGCCAAACCAAACTGATAATTCAAAGAGACTTGCAAAGATAACAAATCATACATAAAAGAATTCAGAGAAGAGCCAAATATTGTTCATAGATAATCTTGATCATAAACCCACAATTCATCAGATCCCGACAAACACACCGCAAATAGAATTACATCGAATAGATCTCCAAGAAGATCGAGGAGAACTTTGTATTGAGATCCAAAGAGAGGGAAGAAGCCATCTAGCTAATAACTATGGACCCGAAGGTCTGTGGTAAACTACCCACACATCATCGGAGAGGCTATGGTGTTGATGTAGAAGCCCTCCATGATCGATTCCCCCTCCGGCGGAGCGCCAGAAAAGGCCCCAAGATGGGATCTCATGGGTACAGAAGGTTGCGGCGGTGCAAATAGGGTTTGTTGGTGCTCTCGGATGTTTTGGGGGGTATATGAGAATATATAGGCGAAAGAAGTCGGTCAGGGGAGCCACGAGGGGCCAACGAGGGTGGGGGAGCGCCTGCCCCCCCTGGGGCGCCTTCCTGCCTCGTGGCCTCCTCAATGCTTCCTTGACGTCCACTCCAAGTCTCCTGGATTGCATTTCTTCCAAAAATCACTCTCCCGAAGGTTTCATTCCATTTGGATTCTGTTTGATATTCCTTTTCTGCGGAACACTAAAATAGGCAAAAAAACAGCAATTTCCATTGGGCCTTTGGTTAGTAGGTTAGTCTCAAAAATAATATAAAGTGTATAATAAAGCCCATTTAACATCTAAAATAGATAATATAATAGCATGCAACAATCAAAAATTATAGATACATTGGAGACGTATCACTCCTCGCGAGCCGGCCTAGTGAGGCCGCCCTGAGGAGGTCTTGTGTCACCCGCCTCGCGAGGCTTGGCCCCTCGCGAGGGTCTTGTGTGTTGGTTGAGGAAGATGGGCCGCACCAGGCCGCGGGTTGAGCCACACCCTGGGCCGCAGGCAGGCATGTCTGGGGACCCCCATTCCCAGGACGCCGACAGTAGCCCCCGGGCCCAAGGCATGCTCGAACATGGCTTCGAGGCAAAGCCAAGGAGCAAGTGCGGAGCACCGCGGATCCCAACCGCCTATGGCCTTGATTGACGCGTGGCGACTGATGGGACGTGGGCGTCTCCGCTTCCCCACACAGCCTCGATTTCCGCCTGGCTAGGCAACCACCGTCATCTTCATAGTTCCTCATCCCTTATGGCCAGCACTCTCCACCGCTCCCCCATCTCCCAGAAGGCTGCAGATCTCTTTCCCCAGCTCAATCTGATACCAACTCCCCCCACTGCCATGGCACCAAGCCAGAAGAAGAAGGCAAAGAAAGAGTCCCATACCTCGGCCCCTGCGACGCAGGTCCTTGAGCCCGCCGTCGAGCGGTCGGTGGTGCTCAACCAAGAGGCGATGGGCAAGGTGTGCCCGGCACTAGCCACCGATTTCAATGAGCGGGGGCGACGGTTGCTTGGCCTGCTTCCCGCGCCGAAATTGACATGTCGGCCACTGAGGTCCCCATCCATCTTCACACCCTCTAGGCAGGCCTGATTCCTCCCTTTTCCGATTTCTTCAACGGGGTGCTCTCGCATTACTAGATCAATGCGCTGCACCTCGATCCCCAATCCATCATCCTTCTTGCTGTCCTTGCCTTTGTCTGCGAAGCCATGGTGGGCATTGCCCCTCCCGTGGCCTTGTTTCGCCACTTCTTCTCGCTGCACCTGACAGACCCTCTTCAGTGCTCTGGGTGTGTATCTGTCGGTGTACAAAAAGAGGGGTACACTTTTTGTACCCCTATAACTGTGCACGGGCAGTCTGAGCCACGGGCACCGCCACACTGAGCAAGGCAAGGGAGGTGAGCCATGGTAAGGCCAAAGCTCAGGAGAAGCAAAACGACGCCAAGACCACAAAGAGCAAAGGGGACAAAGCGGACCCCCCGGCAAGATCCTTGCCGGGAGGCAGTTTTAGCAAACCCGGCAAGACCCTTGCCGTGACAGCTCGCCCCACACCTACGGAGTGAGTCACCCTTGAGTCCACTGCCCCCATGGGGCAAGGATTCGGAAGACATCCCCGTGGTGGCATGCAGATCTTTGTGAAGGCATTCAAGATCAGATACACCCTTTAGAAAGATGATGATCCTTGACGGGATCCTAGCCAAGGAGGACCACAAGGCCCCCGGCAAGAGCCTTGCCGGGGATGACAGCAGGCGCCACAGCAAGACCCTTGCCGGGGCCCCACCAAGGCCCTTGCCAAGAACACCCGTAGGGCCACCATCAGGCCCACGCTAGTCAAACCTCCACCGCCGTTTGCATGCAGCTGCCGACCCAACCAGCTGGGCAGGCACCTGTGTGGCGGCATGCGGATCTTCGTGAATACCCACCACTGCGCCACCTCAACTGCCTGCCTGCCTACATGGCACCACGGGTGCCGCTGGCCAGGGCGCATGTCGACACGAGAGGGAGCGGCGACGGACGAGACAGGGCTCTCCCCCGTCCCCGATAAAACAAGGACACCTGGGCAAGACGCATTGAATGCGCCTTGTCATGTAATGCGTGGGATAACCTCACATCACTATACCCTTTCCACCTCCTGTGTGCCACTGTGGCAACCCCTTTCCTATAAAAGGAGGCCCGAGGCGACCAGGAGGGGGATTCGGCTTTTTGGAGCTCTTCACGCCCCATAGCTAGCTCAAGAACACAGATATACAATCCACCAAAGCAGGACTAGGGTTTTACGCATCCTCGCGGCCCGAACCTGGATAAACGAACCGTGTGCTATCTGTTTGATCCGCTCTTCTCATGACCCCGCGCCCCGCAACCGTAGTAGGGATTCTTGTGATCCCATAGGTGACGTTCCCACCAACATCTTTGGCGCGCCAGGTAGGGGGCGCAGTTGTGAGAATCGGCTTTAGCAGTTAGTTCGACGCTTCTTCATCGTCATGGCGCCCAAGAAGAAGACGACAGTGGCGGTTGGCCCGTCGGAAGCCGGACATCCCGTCCCGACGCGGGCGAGCAGCGGACCAGTCGCAGAAAGGAGCCGGGGTGCCGTTTGCGAACACCAACACCGTCCCAGCAGCCGGAGTTTGGGAGGCGGCGATGTTCGTGCGCCTGGCAACGGGCCGCACGCCGCCAAATCCAAAGACGGAGCCAGGCCATCTGCGGGTGGCGCGGGGCCTTCCAAGATCGCTGCCACCCCGCCCGAAGGCGATGCGAGGGCCTCCAAGACTCCCATGCCAGCGCCGACGGCGCGCTCCTCTCAAGCGGCGTGCGACGAATGGCGTAATCACTCCGAAGACCCCGGGCGTCACCGCGGGAAGAGCCCTGAGCGCCACTCCCGGGAGATAGAAGACCTGCCCGCTCGCTGAAGCACTGGTGAAGATGGCATGCGACCGTGGGGTCGTGATAGAGCTCCTTCTGACATGGTCAGAAGTCAAAGCGCGTCGCGATCCGTGCAGGTTTCGCTGCCACCAACGCCAGCAGAAGCCCTGGCGCGCACGCAGTTGCTCCTCGATTTTCCTCCCACTACGGGGAAACTCGACGAATGGAGAGCCACTATCCGAAGCCTTGTTGAGGTGGCCAACAAAGACGAACCGAGTCCGGTGGAGCCCCCGGGTCGATGGTCCGACGGAGTCCCACGCACCAGTGGCAGGAAAGCCGGCGGCGCCGCGATCATGGTGCACTCGCCTCCTCCTCGCCCCGTACTGCGGACGCCAGCCCGTTGCGACGTTACAAGCGACGAAATCTCCATAGTGTTGTCCGACCCGCGGACCCACTATGACCAGCGCCAAGTCCTTCGGGAACGAGAACATGAAGACACTCGAACCACTATCGAGCACCGACGCGGAGCACGCCACCAGTCAGACAGGCGAGCAGGGCCTGCTGTGAACCACCCGGCACCGGAGAGCCCTGGAGGCCTACCTTACGAGGTAGGCTGTCCGGCTTTTCCCCGTGAGCTGCGGTAGTTCCAGTGGCCCACTCACCGCGCCTTCAAACCTGACGTGGGCAAAAAGTACAGCGGCAAGACCCACCCGTCCGAGTTCCTCAGCATCTACACCATTGCGATGCAGGCTGCCAGAGCCCGCGATGATAAGGTGCTTGTGAATTACTTACCGTTGACTCTTAAACCCAACGCCATGTCATGGTTGATGCACTTGCCGGTAGACTCTATTTCCTCCTGGTCGGATTTGTGCCATGAGTTTGTGGGCGCCTTTACTGGAAGCCACCAAGCCCATGGCCAAGCGAGCAACCTGCACGTCATTCCTCCGAAGGGATGCGAGAGTCTCGACAAGTATATACAGAGGTTCAGCCGCAATATCCCTGATGTTCACCCTGCCGCCATCAAAACGTGCGTAACCGCAAGATCCGCGAAGAGCTGGCAATGAACAAGGTGAAAGATGTAGCAGAACTCTATGTTCTTGCTGACAGATGTGCCCGGGCTGAAGAGGGAAGGAAGTACCCCGGCAGAGACGCCAGCATGGAAACCGACTCCTCAGATGAAGATACTGCCGCCCTGGCGAAGAAGGGCCGGCGCCGCAGTAGGAAGCGCAAAGGTAAAGCTGTGCTTGCCATCGAGGGATCTGATGACACCGGCTCCACCAAAAAAACCAAGGTAGATGACCCCGACAAGGAAATTGCCGGATGTGTCGCCTGCCAGGCCTTGGCGGTTGCCGAGAAGCCAGGAAACTCCGACAAGCGATACTGCAAGATCCATCGCACCAAAGGCCATGCTCTCCAAGACTACCGACAGGATGAGCTCCTCATTGAGAAGCAGAGGGCTGAATATGAGAGGCGGACAAGGAGAAGGGCCAAGACGGTGCTAAGGGGTCCGACAAGAAGCGTGACGACCAGGCAGGCCATCGCGGCAAGGATAAACAACAGGAGAGGCCCGCCCGGGGCTGTGAAAAAAAGCCAGAAGATGACGATCACGAAGAGGACGACGAATCTGGTGACCAATAGTTTCAGAAAGCTACAGAGGCCATGTGCATCGATGGCGGTGCCTCGCCGCATACTTCTCACCGCCAGCTTAAACAGTGGGCGCGAGAGATTACAGCGGCAGAGCCGTCGTTTGATGCCCAAAGGCCGCTGAAGTGGTCCAGCACACCTATCATTTTTGACACTGAGGATCACCATGATCGCACTACTGCGGCGGGTTCTTGCCATTGTTGGTTTCACCAACAATACGCAACCTCAAGGTGACAAAGATGCTAGTCGATGGCGGGGCCGGTCTGAACTTGATCTTGCCTGCCATGATCGAGAAACTGCAGATTCCTGATGGAGACCTCGAAGAGACGGGCACGTTTCAGGGGGTCAACCCGGGAAGAAGCCAAGCCAAGGGAAAGGTCACGCTGCCCATGACTTTTGGAAGCGATCTGAACTACAGGACGGAGAGGATCATGTTTGATGTTGCCAAGATCCCCTTGCCCTACAATGGGATCCTTGGCCGCCCAGCACTGGCCAAGTTCATGGCGGCATCACACTACGCCTACAACACCCTGAAGATGCCAGGACCTGTGACGATCATCACCATCCCCTCCAATAAGAAAGATGCGCTGATTTGCGCTGACCAACTATACCAGCAAGCAGTTGCAGCAGCTGCCGCCACTAGGGCACTTGCTCCTGCCGCTGGGACCCCGGGAGGGAAGAAGAAGAAGACCGGTGAGACCTCGGACACCCACTCCGGCAAGCGCACCTCTTCGGAGTGTAGCGCTCCCGTCGAGGACGTGCCAGAGAGCTCCACCGGCGGAAACAAGAAGCCCAGGGCCATACCGCGGGAACCAAGAAGGTTTCTGTCAATGAGGACGGCACGGGAGGGGCTTTCACCATAAGCTCCACCCTTGACGACAAATAGGAAGACGCGCTCGTCACCTTCCTGCGGGCGAATGTCGATGTGTTTGCATGGCAAGCTTCCGACATCCCCGGCGTTCCCAGGGAGGTGATTGAGCACCACCTTGCTGTCTGTCCTCATGCGCGGCCCGTCAAGCAGAAGGTCAGAAAGCAAGCTTTGGAACGACAAGAGTTCATCACAGAGGAGATCCGGAAACTGGAAGCAGCGGGTTTGGTAAGAGGAGTGCTCCATCCAACGTGGTTGGCCAATCCGGTCGTAGTGCGCAAGGCTAATGGGAAGTGGAGGCTGTGTATTGATTACACAGATATCAATAAGGCTTGTCCTAAGGACCCCTTCCCGTTGCCGCGCATCGACCAGATTGTTGACTCCACAGCTGGGTGTGATCTGTTGTCATTCCTCGATGCCTACTCCGGCTACCACCAGATCTTCATGACAAGAGAAGACGAAGAGAAAACAACATTCATCACCCCATGTGGTACGTATTGTTTCATGCGGATGCCTTTCGGGCTGAAGAGTGCTGGTTCAATGTTTGCAAGGGCGGTCCAGATTGGTTTTGAACCCCAGCTCCATAGAAATATGGAAGCTTATATGGATGACATAGTGGTCAAAACCAAGGACAGGGCAACCCTCATACCGGATTTGCAAGAAACATTTGCAAACCTGCGCAAGATCAATCTCAAGCTGAACCCTGAGAAGTGCGTCTTTGGCGTCCCGTCCGGCAAGCTTCTCGGGTTCTTTGTGTCACAGCGTGGGATAGAGGCCAATCCGGACAAGATCAAAGCTATAGAGCAGATTGAAGCACCCAAGCGAATCAAGGATGTGCCTCGGCTTGCTGGTTGCGTCGCCGCCATGGGCAGATTCATTTCCAAGTCTACCGAGCGCGCCCTTCCCTTTTTCAAGATCCTGAAAAAGGCGGGCCCGATGGAGTGGACGCCAGAAGTCGAAGCAGCATTGCAAGATTTGAAGAAGTACCTCTCCTCCGCGCCAATACTAGTTGCGCCTAGGCCACAGGAGCCGTTGCTGCTATACCTGGCGACAACAAACCAGGTGGTCAGCGCCGCACTAGTGGCGCAGAGAGAGGTTGACGATGAGGTAATGGCAGCGACAGAGCCTGATACCACCAATGCAGAGACGACACAGCCAGTTGAAATGCCGCCGAAGAAGAAAATGATGCAGCACCCGGTCTACTTTGTTAGTTCCCTCCTGCAGGGAGCTAGATCAAGGTACTCCGGCATGCAGAAACTGCTCTTCGGCCTTCTTATGGTCTAGAGGAAGCTGCGTCACTACTTCCAGGCACACGAGATCACTGTCGTCACTCGCCTCCCTCTGCAACAGATATTGCACAATCCAGATGCAACGGGAAGAATTGTGGAATGGGCACTAGAGCTGTCCAGCATTGGCCTCAAGTTTGAAAGTACTTCGATGATTCAGAGCCGAGTCCTGGCGGAGTTCATTGCGGAATGGACCGCAACGCCTGACGAAGAAGCCCAAGAGACTGCTCTCCACGGCAAGGAGGCAAGTTGCAGTTGGATCATGTACTTTGATGGAGCTTTCTCCTTACACAGCGCCGGGGCTGGCGTATTGATTGTCGCGCCCACCGGAGAGCACCTCAAGTACGTGATCCAGATGCACTTCCCCAGGGAGGTGTCAACAAACAATACAGCAGAGTACGAAGGGCTGCTTGCCGGTCTTAGGATCGCGGCAGACCTCGGGATCAAGAAGCTCATCGTCAGGGGCGACTCGTAGCTCGTCGTCAAGCAAGTCAACAAGGACTACCAGAGCCCATTGATGAAGGCCTACGTCGATGAAGTGAGAAAGACGGAAGAGCGTTTCGACAGTATACAGGCTGAATACGTTCCCCGAGTGGAGAACGATATCGCTGATTACCTGTCAAAACATGCTGCCCTCAAGCTACCTGTGGAACCAGGTACCTTTCTGCTCCAGCTAACTCAGCAATCCGTTGATCCATCAACAGAGCAGAACAAGAGGAGGAAATCAGGACCCGGCATGTACTTTCCCGCCGAGCTCCCCGGAGCCGCCGACAAGGATGTTGCCGGGGATACTGACCCCACCATGGGACGGCTAGCTCCGGCGGAGCGTCAAGCTCTTGCCGTCGAGACAGCCGCTCCTATAGCGGAGGAAATGCCTTTAGTCCTCGCCTCGAGCCCCAGGCTCCAGCGTGGGCACAACATACCGTCCGATTCCTCCAAACAGGGGAACTTCCTGAAGAGCAGGAAGAAGCGGAAAAAGTAGCCCATCGCTCTACCATGTACCAGTTCGTCGATGATGTCCTGTACAGAAAGAGGCCGAACGGTGTGAAATTGAAGTGTATCCCTCGGGAGGAAGGACTGGAGCTGTTGGCGGAGATACACGGAGGCATATGTGGATCCCACATCGGGTCAAGGGCCCTTGCCGGCAAGGTATTTCGGCAAGGTTTCTTCTGGCCCACCGCCCTCGAGGATGCGACGACACTAGTCACCAGGTGTGAAGCGTGTCAGTTCCATTCAAAGAAGCTTCATCAGCCAGCTCAAGCCCTTCAAACCATTCCTCTCTCCTGGCCCTTCTTGGTCTAGGGGCTCGACATACTGGGCCCTTTCCCCCGCGCTGTCGGGGGCTTTGAGTACTTGTATGTTGCAATCGACAAGTTCACAAAGTGGCCGGAGGTGGAGGCAGTGAGGAAGGTCACAACTCAGTCAGCCGTCAAGTTCTTCAAGGGACTAGTGTGCCGTTTTGGTGTACCCAACAGGGTCATCACCGACAACGGCACACTATTCACAAACCGCACATTCATGCAATATATCCAAGACCTCGGCAGCAAAGTCTGTTTCTCTTCCGTTGCTCACCCACGAAGAAATGGTCAAGCTGAGAGGGCAAACTCTGAAGTACTGCGAGGCTTAAGGACCAAGACCTTTGATAGGCTGCACAAGTCTGGAAGGCGCTGGATTGATAAGTTGCCGACGGTTCTTTGGTCGATCAGGACGACGCCAAATCGAGCCACCGGCCAGACACCCTTTGCCCTGGTATACGGGGCAGAAGCAGTTCTCCCCACTGAACTCATATACGGATCACCTCAAGTGCTCGCTTATGATGAGCTTGAGCAAGAGCAACTGTGGCAAGATGACGCAATGCTCCTTGAGGAAGATCGTCTTCGGGCGGCTGTGAGAGCAGCACGCTACCAGTAAGCCCTGCGCCGCTACCATAGCCGCAAGGTTCGTGACCGAAGCCTTGAGGAAGGCGACCTTGTCCTTCGGCACGTTCAAGCGGCCAAGAATTCCAACAAGTTGACGCCAAAATGGGAAGGCGCTTATCGGGTAATACGAGTCACCGGGTCCGGCGCAGTCCGCCTGGAGACTGAAGATGCTGTTCCGGTGAGTAACTCCTGGAACATTGAGCATCTTCGCAAGTTTTACCCGTAAGGCGCGGCTTGCCGGGCCCCCCGGCAAGCCACCTTTTGTGCAAGCATTGTCGATGATGCATGTAACCCTTTGTACAAAGCCAGGCGCAGACCCTGAGCACAAATAAATGAAGTGCTGGCACCCTAAGTTATAGCATGCATGCTAGGTTGAGTCTCGTCCTTGGTTAGGGTTGATAGTGCTTAGCGGCGACTAACCCCTAGCTTAGAGGTCGAGTGTGCGGCTCTTTGTCTTTCTTTTGTCTTCTTTGGTTCACAGGACACACGGATATCCGTGCCGAACCACTTGGGGAGGAAAAGAGCAGAGGGACTGTCGGTGTCAAAACCGGCGGATCTCGAGTAGGGGGTCCCGAACTATGCGTCTAGGCCGGATGGTAACAGGAGGCAAGGAACACGATGTTTTACCCAGGTTCAGGACCTCTTGATGGAGGTAAAACCCTACGTCCTGCTTGATTAATATTGATGATATGGGTAGTACAAGAGTAGATTTACCACGAGATCAAGGAGGCTAAAACCTAGAAGCTAGCCTATGGTATGATTGTTGTATGATGAAGTTGTCCTACAGACTAAAACCCTCCGGTTTATATAGACACTGGAGAGGGTTAGGGTTACACAAAGTCGGTTACAATGGTAGGAGATCTTGAATATCCGCATCGCCAAGCTTGCCTTCCACGCCAAGGAAAGTCCCATCCGGACACGGGACGAAGTCTTCAATCCTGTATCTTCATAGTCTTGGAGTCCGGCTGAAGGTATAGTCCGGCTACCCGAAGACCCCCTAATCCAGGACTCCCTCAGTAGCCCCTGAACCAGGCTTCAATGACGACGAGTTCGGCGCGTAGATTGTCTTCGGCATTGCAAGGCGGGTTCCTCCTCCAAATTCTTCATAAAAGTTTGTAAACACCAAGAGTAGTGTCCGGCCCTGCAAAATAAGTTTCCACATATTGCCATAGAGAGAATAATATTAACACAAATCTAATCTGCTGATGTATTCCGCAGCGTGACATCACACTACAGCCAAGCCTTTATTCGAATCGTTTTCACTTTTCCACCTCAGCGTGTTTTGCGAGGCGGTTTCCTTGGCACGTCTTGTTAAAGCAGAGATCGTGTCCCCTATTTACGGGATTCTCATCAATACGGATGTGGGTAACCCAATCGCTCCATCTATCACGGTGCTTGGGAGGCAAGCGAGTTTTACCTACGCCTTCTTCCTCCTTTGCCTATCCATCTTCTGCGCACCCGAGCTCCAGCGCCCAAGCCCGCACTTCCTACCTCAACCTTCTCCAACAATGTCCGGAGCGGGAGGCAAGTGAATGGTCTCCTCCATCATGGAGGGCCATGTCAAAAGGCTAAGGAAGGCCGGATACCTGTCCAAAGACATCGCGCACCGGCTTCCTGAGGAGGGGCAGCTTCTCCCCACCCCAAGGCCCCATGAGAGGGTAGTATTTCTTCCCCACTTCCTCCGCGGACTAGGTTTTCCTCTCCACCCATTTGTCCGCGGGCTCATGTTCTACTACGGCCTAGATTTCCACGATCTGGCCCCAAACTTCATCCTCAATATCTCGGTGTTTATCGTCGTGTGCGAGGCTTTCCTCTGCATCCGCCCCCATTTCGGCCTGTGGCTCAAGGCCTTCAACGTCAAGCCAAAGGTGGTGCGCGGCAACCAGGTGGAGTGCGGAGGTGCCATGGCGGGCAAAATAGCCAACGTCCTATGGCTCGAGGGCTCCTTTGAGGAGACCTTGAAGGGGTGGCAGTCAGGGTGGTTTTACATCACCGAGCCACGCGATCCGAAGTGGATCGCAGCCCCTGAATTCCGATCTGAACCCCCTATGCGGCTCACGTCCTAGAAGGAGATGGGCTTGTCGTGGGGCGACAAAGAAGAGGTGACCGGACTACAAAAATGCATCCAGTCCCTGGTGAACAAGCAACTCAAGCTTGTCAACGTAGTCCAGGTCATGCTCGTCCGCCGGATCCTTCCGTGTCAAGAACGGGACTTCAATTTGTGGGAGTTCAACCCGGCGCAGCACCGAACTCTGAGCAGGCTCTTCGACACAGCGTACGAAGATGTCTGGAAGGGGCTAACCAAAGGCGCCGAGGCTCCCACATCCGCCTCCGAAGACCGCGGATTCAGCTCGCAGCGTCTTGCTGGCGAGGTAAAATATTTTCATCTTTTACAGGATGTTAGGTTTTCTTCATAGTTTGACTCTATGTGGGATCTAAACTCCCTCACCTTTGACAGGATTGGCAGGAGAAGTCCGGAATGATTAACTGTCCGGCTCCCTTGCCCGAAGACCCAGCCCCTGCTCTCCTAGTGAAGCTGCTGGTTCCGGCACCTTATGTGGTGCCGGAGAAGAAGGCCAAGAAGAAGAAGGCCACGGGGTCTCGAAAGAGCTCCCGACATATGGTGGTGTCGGACTTGTCATCCGATGAGTCCGAGACGCACTCCTCCCGTGAAGACGAGGAGGAGGAAGAAGAAACCTCTCCCCCTCCAGTGGGGGAAGGAAAGAAGAGGAAGGCCACCCCAGTAGGGGAGGCCGAGGGGTCTATGAAGAGGAAAACCCCTCCGCCGGACTACGCCCCCGACGCCGACGAGGACGAAGAGTGGCCGGACAGGGCCAAGCGTCCGGCGAAATCGTAAGTGTTCGGATACCAGAGTAACTCATGATATTCCTTTTGTTGCACAGCTTTCCCTAATGTCGAATATAATCATGCAGCTCGCCCAAGGACGGGCTCGACGAGTCATCGAGCGGCTCCCTGGATTCATCGGACGTGAATTCAGTTCCACCTGCTGCCTCCCCCTGTGCTGCGGATGACGCCGAAGTGGCGTCGCGACAAGCTCCGGGGAAAGAGGAGGTGGTCCAGGAGGAGCCGCGAGGCGACCTCCCGGACTCCAGGAGTAAAGGGGACAAGACCCCCCAGGGCTCCAAGTCCGGCTTTAAGCCGGACACCGCGCCGGAATCATCAATGGTTCCGGACCGCGGCAGGCGAACTCCTGCCAAGAGGAGCAAGCCTATTGAGCCGGCATCCTCCGTCCAACTGGAGGCGCCGGAAAATCTGCTGGAGGTGCTTAAGGGCGCCTCCATCGACGAGGAGCACCGTACCATCATGAGTACGGTGATCCAGAAGGTTCGGTCCGCCAAAAGCGGACTTACTGAAGCTTGTGCTAGCCTTCTAACAGGCTTCGAGGTAAGTAAAAATATGTAAAAATATTACCGCATAGACAGTAGCCCCTGATGCTCTGTTTGGCGTTCGGAAAGAAAAGCCGAATAGAGGATCTATTAAATATCGCAGGAGTCTAACTAGAAAGAGTCAATATACGTATGCAGGCTTCGCTGCTGGCCACCGCCGCACTGACTGCGGAGGTGGGTGCCCTGAAGCAGGGCCTCGAGCGGACCGAGCAAGAGCTCGGCCTTGCCAAACGGCAGCTCGAGGAGAAAGAAGGTAAGAGATACCTTATAGAAAAAATGCCTATAAGAAGACGCAATTGAAAAAAATGACAGGAGTATACTGCTTATTGTAGGGGCCACAACTGAGGTGGCGATCATTAATCATGCGCTGTTCGAGGCCAAAAAGAGAGCGGCCACGAAGCGCACCGAGTGGGAGAAATTTGAGGCGCAGGTCGGCGAGGTGCAGCAAGAGCTTCAGGCTCTCATGAAAAAGCATGAGAGTTTGGAGCTCCACTCGAAGATGCGAGCGTCCGAGCTTGCTGCGGCCCTTAAAACTGCCAAATCTGCCAAGGCCGAAACCCAGAAGGCCCTCCAAGAATTGGATGCGGTGAAGAAGATAGTGGTGGGTAAGGCATTCTCTATGCAAAGCAGACATATAAAAGTAAACTACTTGTTACTTACCCGAATCCGGAGCTCTCCAGGGGCATTCACAGATCTTCCCCACAGCGTATCCGATGCCACCGCATTCTACCGAGCCGAGGAAGGCAGCTCGACGGAGAAGGTGTTCTGGTCTCAGTACGCTGAGGACGGACACCCTGTGCCCTTGAGCGACCAGCTGAAGCAGCTGGTCGAGCTCCACAAGGCGGCCGAACAGGCCCTAAAGGGCTTCATAGTTCAGCTGTGGCCTGGAGAGGCCCTGCCTGGGAGCTACTTCGGACTGGTGCGGCGGCTGGTGGAGGCTTGTCCTAAGGTTCAAGGTCATCAAGCGCCCCGTCTGCATCGAAGGTGCCCGTAGGGCCCTTGCCCGTGCAAAGGTGCACTGGGGTAAGCTGGACAGTGAGAAGCTTGTGACGGACGGGCCGCCGCCGGGGAAGGAGCATCGCAAGCCCGAGAACTATTACAAGGATGTTCTGGCTGGTGCCCGCCTTATGGCGGATGAATGTACCATGGATGTAATTTTTGAATGAACTCGCTCGTGTTATCCTGTGCGCTGAAAAATTGTTCATATGCGCTAAGCAATGCTTGAATTTAAAATATTACTTTCTGTGCGGCCATTTATCAAGAAATTGAGAGATGGCCAGTCGTCGGCTTCTGCCCCCATGCCACTAGTGCTGGGGTGTTCGGGATAAACCTGAGCGCTCTTTTTCCCATGATTGGGTCCGTCGAGGGAGGCTCTCAGCACAACGAACAAGGCAATCGGACTATAATGCTTGAACACTCTCACTTAGCCATAGAACTCTATAATTTTAAATTTCGGCGAAGCCCCTAGTATTTGGAAGACCGAGTTCGGGACGCTATCCACGCCTTGGCCGGACAAAGTCGGTTCCTCGCTCGAAGCGGCATAACTCTTTAAGGACTCGAAAAACCTCTCGAACAGCGACCGGTCTCTCGCCTCATCATGACAGTCAGTTTTAGCTTTCTCTACTGAGGTGCTCATCCCAGCTCAACTGGGGCACAATCGCAGTAGTTCTCCTAGTGCTACCTTAGCCGATATAGCGGAACGTAAGGCACCAAAACATAGGAGCCGGGCAAACCCAACTATTGACCCAAATCATGATTTGGAGCCGATGCATATAGTGCTATAAGTTCGGGGTGCCGCACTTGTGAAAGTGTACGGACTTCTCACGCCATATTGATGGGTACTGAAGCCCCTGGCGTATTTTGCCGTACCAAAGTGTACGGATGCAGCATGTTATTAATAAACATATATATAAAAAGGGGATAATGCAAAAAATAGACAAAAAGCTATGCATTGTTTATAGAAAGGCTGCTATGAAAGCGGAACGATACAAGTAGTGCGATAAGCAAAAGAAATTGGACTATTTAACATGTCATGGCCAGGGGCAGGCCGCGGAATTGTATTAAAAACATGTATACTACTCGCAATAGAGACCACCTGGGAGTTCCATAATGCGGCGTGGCTTGTCTGCTTTCCTGGATCTTGCATCATTTGTGCGGCAGTTGAATTGCCGAACGGGTCATCCGAAGTATGGAGTCTTGAGAGTAAGAGAAAAAAAGAAGAAAAAAAGGAATCCGGCAGCCCCTGGTGCGGTTTAAGCCGTATTTCGAGCGTGCCGTGATAGTGCCCCTTCCCCTGTGCCCATGGTATTTCAAGAGCGTAGTTATGTATGCGAAGCACTGGTTTCGCTATATCGCGAGGGCTAGGGTTGGGGCCGCATTGCTACGCTAGCTCAGAACGTGCCAGGCGGTCTTGTTGTAGGGTACTTCGGGCGCGCTTGGCAGTGTCCGGCTTTTTGAAGGCCCAACTGGAGAACTGCCTAGAGAGGCTGCTTTGTACTTCTGCTGCGAGCGCTGCCGTGCGCTCCTCCGTTCGAACGGAGCGTTCGGTGTTCCCATTGACCGTGATTACTCCTCTAGGGCCTGGCATCTTGAGCTTGAGGTATGCATAGTGCGGTACCGCGTTGAATTTTGTGAATGCGGTTCGCCCGAGCAGTGCGTGATAGCCACTACAGAACGGGACTATGTCGAAGATTAACTCCTCGCTTCGGAAGTTATCCAGAGATCCGAAGACCACTTCCAGTGTGACTGAGCCTGTGTAGTTGGCTTCTACACCTGGTATGACGCCTTTAAAGATTGTTTTGGTGGGCTTGATCCTCGAGGGATCTATGCCCATTTTTTGCACTATATCCTGGTAAAGCAGGTTCAGGCTGCTGCCGCCGTCCATGAGGACTCTTGTGAGATGAAATCCGTCAATGATTGGTTCTAGAACCAATGCGGCAAAGCCACCGTGGCGGATGCTAGTGGGGTGGTCCCTTCGATCAAAGGTGATCGGGCAGGAGGACCATGGGTTGAACTTTGGAGCGACTGGCTCTATCGCATATACGTCCCGTAACACACGCTTCAGCTCCCTCTTGGGAATGTGGGTTGCGTATATCATGTTCACCGTCCGCACTTGCGGGGGAAATCCCTTCTGTCCATTGTTGTTCGGCGGCCTGGGCTCCTCCTCATCGTCGCTATGCAGCCCCTTGTCTTTGTTTTCGGCTCTTAACTTGCCTGCCTGCTTGAACACCCAACAGTCCCTGTTGGTGTGATTGGCTGGCTTTTCGGGGGTGCCATGTATCTGGCACAAGCGGACGAGTATTCGGTCCAAACTGGATGGGCCCTAAGTATTTCTTTTGAATGGCTTTTTCCGTTGACCGGATTTGTAGCCTCGGAATCCGGCATTAACTGCCGTATCCTCGTTGCTGTCGCTGTTAACACGGCGCTTTTGTTTGTTCTGACACGACCTATCGCTTTTGTCCTTGGTATTCGAATTACCAGGGTTCTTGGTTAAATTGTTGCTGCGAGCTAGCCAGCTGTCTTCTCCCGCGCAAAAGCGGGTCATGAGTGTCGTGAGGGCTGCCATAGATTTCGGCTTTTCCTGTCCCAGGTGCCAGGCAAGCCACTCGTCATGGATATTATGCTTGAAGGCCGCTAAGGCCTCTGCGTCCGGACAGTTGACTATCTGGTTTTTCTTTGTTAGGAACTGTGTCCAGAATTGCCTGGCCGATTCCTCTGGCTTAGGTCATCGGCGTCCGGTGGTCGCACATAAGTGCCCTGGAAGTTGTCAAGGAATGCGGCTTCCAGGTCCTCCCAAGAACCGATTGAGTCTGCTAGCAAGCTATTAAGCCAATGCCGGGTCGGTCCCTTAAGTTTGAGTGGGAGGTATTTGATAGCATGTAGATCATCACCGCGGGTCATGTGGATATGGAGGAGATAATCCTCGATCCATACCGCAGGATCTGTTGTGCCATCGTATTATTCGATGTTTACGGGTTTGAAGCCCTCAGGGATTTCATGATCCATTACTTCATCTATGAAGCATAGTGGGTGTGCGGCGCCTCTGTATTGGGCTATATCACGACGCAGCTTGAAGGAGCTTTGTCGGTTGAGTTCGGCTCGGCCGGATTCATTGTGTCCAGAGTGACGATCACCGTCACGTGCCGTGGGGCGCCTGCGCGATCCGTAGATCGATCTTGTTTGCCTTGCCTTGTCCTCCAGTATGTCGTGCAGGTCGGGTGCATTTTCCCGTGCCTTAGTATGCTTGACGCGGCGTTGGGGCATGGTTTGAGTGGAGGGCCGAGAGGCCTCTCTGTCGCGGCCATGAGGTGGCCGGTCGGCCATGTCATGCGTTGGTGATGTAGGTGCTTCCTCCTCTAGTCGGGGTAGCAGCCTGCGCTTTGGGTAACTCTTGGAGGGGCGTTCGAGTTCATACTCTTCGGCCGCAAGGACTTCAGTCCATCTGGCAGCTAGCAAATCCTGATCAGCTCTAAGCTGTTGCTGCTTTTTCTTGAGGCTGCTTGCCGTGGCCATAAGCCTGCATTTAAAACGCTCTTGTTCGGCGAGATCCTCTGGCATGACGAACTCGTCGTCGTCGAGGCTTGCGTCGTCTTCGGAGGGAGGCATATAATTATCGTCCTCAACCTCTTGGTCCGCCGTGCTCTTGTGAGGGCTGGCTTCTCTGTCCTCCTGTGCTGAATCTTTGCTGGAGGGGGTGTTCTTCGGTGCTATCCGGAGTAGTATTATCTCCCGTGCCGGAATCACCATTTTTGCTTTGGCGGGATTTAGAGCGGCGCTGCTGACGCCGGCGCTTGGGCTGTTTCTTAGAGGTATCATCCCCCGCTGTTCCATTGCCATCTCCATCCTTTGGAGTGTCCACCATATATATGTCATATGAGGAGGTGGCCTTCCAGCACCCTACAGGTGCTGGTTCTTGTTCGTCTCCTGCATCGTCGTCCATGCCGTCGATGTCTTCGGAGTCGAAGTCAAGCATGTCAGTTAAGTCGTCGACAGTGGCTACGAAGTGGGTGGTGGGTGGGTTTTGAATTTCTTCATCGTCCGTATCCCAACCTTGCTGACCGTAGTCCGGCCAGGGCTCTCCTGATAAAGAGAGAGACTTTAGAGAATTTAGGATGTCGCCGAAGGGCGAGTGCTGAAAGATGTCCGCGGCGGTGAACTCCATTATCGGCGCCCAATCGGATTCAATCGGCAGGGGCGCGGGGGGCTCGGAGTTCGGAGAGGAATGCGGCTCCTCGGAGTCACGGGCCATGCGGAGTACGGGGCTGGAGTTCGGCTCGGTCGCCTCTGAGATCGCAGCCCCTGAGGCAGCGTCCAACCGCTGATCCTCGATCGGCGCAGTAGGCTTCGAATCAATGGTCGGAACCGATGCATGTGCAGCCTCCAAGGCGCTGTTCGAAGGCAGAGCTATATCATGCCCATCGAGATAGTGCGGCGCGCTTGGCTGTGGCTCGAATCCGCCGAAGATCAAGTCCCTGCGGATGTCAGCCGTGTAGTTTAGGCTTCCAAACCTGACCTGATGGCCAGGGGCGTAGCTTTCGATCTGCTCAAGGTGGCCAAGCGAATTGGCCCGCAGTGCGAAGCCGCCGAAGACGAAGATCTGTCCGGGGAGAAAAGTCTCACCCTGGACTGCATCGTTGTTGATGATCGAAGGAGCCATCGGGCCTAAAAGCGGCGACACAGAGGAACTCTCAATGAAAGCACCAATGTCAGTGTCAAAACCGGCGGATCTCGGGTAGGGGGTCCCGAACTGTGCGTCTAGGCCGGATGGTAATAGGAGGCAAGGAACACGATGTTTTACCCAGGTTCGGGCCCTCTTGATGGAGGTAAAACCCTACGTCCTACTTGATTAATATTGATTATATGGGTAGTACAAGAGTAGATCTACCACGAGATCAAGGAGGCTAAACCCTAGAAGCTAGCCTATGGTATGATTGTTGTATGATGAAGTTGTCCTACGGACTAAAACCCTCCGGTTTATATAGACACTGGAGAGGGTTAGGGTTACACAAAGTCGGTTACAATGGTAGGAGATCTTGAATATCCGCATCGCCAAGCTTGACTTCCACGCCAAGGAAAGTCCCATCCGGACATGGGATGAAGTCTTCAATCATGTATCTTCATAGTCCTGGAGTCCGGCTGAAGGTATAGTCCGGCTACCCGAACACCTCCTAATCGAGGACTCCCTCAGGGACAGACCAGCATCTAGACCCCGGCAAGCCAGTATTGCCAGGGGCTGCAAGAGCAAAGATTCACCCACGGCAAACCAGAGTTGCTGGGGGCTACAGCTTTAGATAAGTTCTTCATCCCTTATCATGCATTCCCTTATGGACTGAGGTATGTGAAACCTCGTTTTTCCTAAAGCTACCGTGCTCCCCTAACTCTAGGCCCTAGGGCTCGTTCCTGGGGCCAGGTTTGGTCATAGTCACGGCAGTGATAGGATGAAACAAGGAGCCTGAACCCACCTCATCCCTGCCTCCGCCAAAGGTGTGAGAAAGGTTTTAAATTCAGTCCTGCCTCCGCCGAAGTGGGGAGACGGCAAGGCCTGTTGCCGGGCAAGGAAATGTTTGTCTTAAAGATATCAAGGATTTACTCCTTGTCGTGGGTTCTACCCACAAACAAATGACCCGACAAACATCCCTTTTTCATTAAAAACATTCCACTCAGGTACAGTCCATAGGGAATGAAAAACATGAATAATGGGATTACAAGTTTTAAATTCAGCTAAGGCCCGAAGGCTTACAAACTAAAAAGAGATAAGGTGCCCATAATCCCTTTCTTGTCCCTCTCCTTAGGAGGCAGGTCAAGGTGATGAAAAGGGCAAAAGGGGCGCCTAGGCGAGCTACGGGTTACAGAAGACACCAAGATAACATCTCGGTGGCCGTCCGAGGGCTGGATGGTGATGGAGGCGCCGGAAGCAGAGCTCGAAGACGAGGCGGCAGGACATCAGCACGTGTCGAAGGCGTCGGTGCCCGCGTACTCCGACTTGACGGCCTTGCCGCCCGCCCTCTTCCTCTTCCGCAGCCTCCCAGTGCCACCCGCCCAAGGAGACGACCCCGAGAAGTTCAGGGAGCCGGCGACGCGGATGATAGGGTCGTCGGTGCCGCACGGAGCGGCACCAGACAACTAACCGGACCCGTCATCCTGCCGCCTACTACCCTTGTCGTCGCTGCCGCTGTCCTCCTCGTCACTCCCACCCGAGGAGGAGTGTTCACTATCAGAAGAGCTCTCCATGCAGCACCTTGCACGGGTCCCAAAGCACCCGAAGACCTTGACGGAGAGAAGGCCACCCTCCATCAGCTTAAAATGGATAGTGAGCCCCTCCATCAAGCGGTGGATATGGGCAAACGTCTTCCATCCCCGGCGGAGATACATCACGTGAGGGGCGGGGAAGTCGATGCGGGCCCGCGTGCCGCTGATCCCGCAGCCCCTCATGTGCAGCCACAACGACTCTGGCGGATCCAGCTCCATCTCCCGCGCGAATGGGGTCGGGAGACGAAGGCGATGGCGAGGCGGCCGGCGCAGCCAGACGAAGAACTCACAAGGGTCATCCCCAACGTGGCCCTCCATGGGGGGAGGAACTGCTGGTGGAGGCGAGGCCGGCGCGCCGCCCCGTCCTCCTCTTCCCCGAGCGCCTCGGCCTCGCCCACAGCCTCGCCCCCTCCCCCTTCCCCTCGCGGCTGGCTCTGCCACCGCGGGTGGAGGAGAAGGAGGGACGTGTTATTGAGCGGCAACCCTCGCCGCCGCCATTGAAGGACCAGGATTCCCTCTCTCCATGGCGGATGGAAGGGGGGAGCAGAAGCTGAAGGAAGGAGGAGATGAAGGAATGTGGGACGCCATCCCCCCCTCCCGCTCCATATAAAGGAACGGGGTGGGGGCTCGGCCGCCCCGCTCAGCCAATCAAGATGCGGAAGGCGCAGGGAACTGGGACCGACTCGCCGCCCCAGCCGGCGGCGGCCCGGTTTCGCGCCTCCACCATTCGCCACCCCAAGCGCATGAGAGCCATGTGGCAGGCGTGCATGACCGAGGCGACGGGTGAGGCGACCTCTCCCCACCCCGTGATCGTGGGGAGTGGAGGCCTTGAAGACCATGCCTCGGCCCCGTTCAGTAAATGGGCCGCGCCTCCACGCCTCCCTCCGTTTATGGGAAAGGCGCAAACCGCCCCCTTTACTACGACGTGACGCATGCATGCAAAGCTCAGCCCCATGCATGCCACCCACGTCACACACGCCTCCCGACGCCGCGCCATGCCCGGGAAGCATGGGAAGCGCGGCGTGCGAAGAATCTTACCACGGTAAAAACCGCCCCGCCTGCCCGCGCACCATTTTTTGGGCCTAGCCCAATGACACAATTGTGCTTACGTGTGGCCCAGGCCCGGGGGCTCCTGTCGGTGTACAAAAAGAGGGGTAAACTTTTTGTACCCCTATAACTGTGCACGGGCAGTCTGAGCCACGGGCACCGCCACACTGAGCAAGGCAAGGGAGGTGAGCCAAGGTAAGGCCAAAGCTCAGGAGAAGCAGAACAACGCCAAGACCAAGACCACAAAGAGCAAAGGGGACGAAGCGGACCCCCCCCCCCGGCAAGATCCTCGCCGGGAGGCGGTTTTAGCAAACCTGGCAAGACCCTTGCCGTGGCAGCTCGCCCCACACCTACGGAGTGAGTCACCCTTGAGTCCACTGCCCCCATGGGGCAAGGATTCGGAAGACATCCCCGTGGTGGCATGTAGATATTTGTGAAGGCATTCAAGATCAGGTAAACCCTTTAGAAAGATGATGATCCTTGACGGGATCCCAGCCAAGGAGGACCACAAGGCCCCCGGCAAGAGCCTTGCCGGGGATGACAGCAGGCGCCATGGCAAGACCCTTGCCGTGGCCCCGGCAAGGCCCTTGCCAAGAACACCCGTAGGGCCACCATAAGGCCCACGCCAGTCAAACCTCCACCACCATTCGCATGCAGCTGCCGACCCAACCAGCTGGGCAGGCACCTGCGTGGCAGCATGCGGATCTTCATGAAGACCCACCACTGTGCCACCTCAGCTGCCTGCCTGCCTACATGGCACCGCGGGCGCCGCTGGCCAGGGCGCATGTCGACATGAGAGGGAGCGGCGACGAACGAGATAGGGCTCTCCCCCGTCCCCGATAAAACAAGGACACCTGGGCAAGATGCATTAAATGCGCCTTGTCATGTAATGCGAGGGATAGCCTCACATCACTGTACCCTTTCCACCTCCTGTGTGCCACTATGGCAACCCCTTTCCTATAAAAGGAGGCCCGAGGCGACCAGGAGGGGGATTCGGCTTTTTGGAGCTCTTCACGCCCCATAGCTAGCTCAAGAACACACATATACAATCCACCAAAGCAGGAGTAGGGTTTTACGCATCCTCGCGGCCCGAACCTGGATAAACGAACCGTGTGCTCTCTGTTTGATCCGCTCTTCTCACGACTCCGCGCCCCACAACCGTAGTAGGGATTCTTGTGATCCCATAGGTGTCGTTCCCACCGACAGTATCCTTCCATGCCGTCGCGGTGATAGCCTCCTCAGGGATTGCTTCGAGCTCTCACCAGTCGTCGAAGGCTTCTAGAGGAGGTGGGTGTTCTTGGACGTTGGCATGCGCAGCTCCCTGCTGCTGCTCCCTCAGGTTCCAGTTGCTCCGAGCTCTGGTTGGGGGCACGTGAAGCTCACCGGTTGGCGGCTCGCCCATTTCTGGATCCGGCACGCCAGCTTGAAGGACCTTGGTGTGACAGAGCCCATGGTGGTGAAGGAGTTCATCCGGTGTCGCATCGCTTCGCTTCAGCTCCACTCTCGACAAATGTGGACCTTCTTTGGCTACGGGGACCGCATGAGGCTTCAGGCTCCGGCTCGTCCTCCTGATGCGCAGCGCATGGTGCTCGAGCTGCTAACAGGCAACTCGATTCCGGCCAACCTACGAGATGAGGGATGTCTTCTGTACTGCTGCTCGAACAAGGTGGAGTTCGCGGAGCAGATGCCCCTCTTTAATGAATGGGGACCGCACCCAGTTGTCCTTGAAGGGCCTCGCGAGATCTCTGTCTTCGTGGCCCCCTTTCCTGCCACGAGCACGATGCCCGCCTCAGGAGCGGGCACAGGGGGCAGTCGCTGTCGAGCGACGGCGACGCTGCTGCTGAGGAATCGACACAACTCGGGGCTCTGGAGGTGACGTCCCCCAAGACCCCGGAGAGCTGTTTGGAGGAAACGTCCTAGGGGATGACACGGTCTGATGCTCCTGAGGCCAGAGCCCCCGAGGCCCCGGTGAACCGCCACGAGACAGGTACCGAGGTCTCCGCGCGGGCCAGCACCCCTGAGGCAGCCTCCTCGGGAGTCAGACCATCTGCGCCCGACCTTGGTGACCGCGCCTAGGGCTTCGGCCGGCTCTGACCGAAATCGCGGCGCTCTGCAAGAGGAGGGGGTCTCCAAGCTACAGTGGTGATGCCTTCCGGCCATTGAAGCAGAGGAAGTATATTGCTATTCACGAGTGAGTACCTTATCTTTGTAATTTCCTTAGTGCTGCTTCTCCTCCTGACCGTGATTCCTCAGGGTCCCTTCTGCCAAGGCGACGAAGTCTCCCGAGAAGCAACCTCCTCCTGCCTCGAGTCCTCTACTGACCTTGAGTGCCCCAAGCCAGCCTACTGCACTTGGCGCGAGGTCGGCCAGAGAGGCAAGCACACCGGCTTGGCGTCTCGACCACGCATTCTTGCCGTCCGCTCTTCCCGGCCTTTCTTGGGGTGCGAGAAGTGTGTCGAGGGCTCCTCCTCTGGTTATTGATCGCAGCTAGGTGGCCTCGGCTCTGGCCTCTCCTTCGGGTAACGAGCCTCCGCCCCTCTAGGCCCCCGTCGGGCCCGAGGGGCGGCTGGAAAGGCGCCGGCTTCTAGCCCCTTGTTCGGAGGAGGCGAGCCACCTCGAACCTTTTCAACAACTCCCAACGTGGAGGATGGGCCCGGCTGTGGATTCGAGCTTGCACGCAGGCGGGGTACCGTCCGTCACGAGCTCTTCCAGGAAGCTATGGGTGCGCTGAGCTGGCTCAAGGAAGAGCTTGTGGATGTGGACGCTCGCCTCGAAACCGAGGGTCTTCGGCTGGTGGATGAATGGCGTCAATTGGAGGTGGCCATCAACCTCGGGCGCCTCCAACGTGAGCGCGCCAACATGGTGTTGGAGTTATGACCTAGAGGCAATCATGTGATGATGATATTTCCATATGTATTCATGAGTCCTTTGTATTGTCCTTGAACATCGTCAATGATATGTATCAATAAGTATGTGTCTTGTTTGTGGAACTATGTATTGTATGATGATTGTTTTAATGGTCCCTAGTTGATAAGGTTGTGCGGACACATATCCTTGACTAGTATACGACTCGGTTGATGACTATGTTTCACAAGTCATGTGCATGGAGATGCTAAACCGATAGTATGGGCTCGGGGATGGAGATCACCGAGCCGAACAGACCGTCTTTGAGACACAACGAGATAAAGTCATTTGTTAGTCTCAAGTGCAATGTCTATGCCATGTCCTAGACCTGAGGTCCTCGCATGTTCTCGGGATGAGGATCGACTCACTTAGGGTCTATCAAACGCTACTCTGTAACTGGGTAGTTATAAAGGTAGCTTTCGGGTGAGTTGTGAGACATGTCGCGAGACATGGTTGACCAAGATGGAATTTGCCCCTCCTATTTGGAGAGATATTCTCTGGGCCCTCTCGAGTGATCAGATTCAGAAAGCATGGCCATGCGACTTGGGTTAAGTGTTAACCCAGTTCGGGAATTTGTATCATGGTTTCGAGAAGAGAGGTCGAGCTATCACAACGGTGACAAGTACTCGCCTTGAGATCGACAACAAATATCGTGAGGCAAAAGGAATGTTGCATATGACACATTGTCGAGGTTCGTCAAACGACTTTACGCCCACATGGGAGTTGGCACGTTCTGCTACGAGCCGCTACCAACTATCGACTCTGGTCATGTCCATGTGTACGTGAACCTATAGGGTCTCACACTTAAGAGGCTGCAGCCCATTCGGATTGGATCCGAGTGGAAAATGGATGTGGACTCCTAGTGGGCTCAAGTGTTGAGCCCACCTCGGAGGTCTATATAAAGGGGAGTGGGCGCACCACTTAGGGTTGATTGAATTGAACCCTGGTGAGCCACCGCCACTCTCCACGCCCATGTCACGCGACCGGACCTCGCAGTCCGGCGCTCGATGCTACCCCCCCCCCCCCCGCGTACGTGTGGATACCTTGGAGGCCTCGCATCTGCGGTGCTTGGACGAACCGTTCGAGGGAACCGCGAGGTGCCGTTCGCGGGAGATCACCGTTCACGGGTCTTCCTATTTGCGGGAGATCGACAATGCGAAGAGGAGATGGCTCGGGAGATCGGCTACACGCATCACCAACTCTACTTCCTTTGCGGTGACTGGACGTCTGGTGGTAAACCCGATCCCGTGATCTATTTCCAGCAGCATGATCTTGGGTGCGCGGTAGAAAATTTTATATGGCGCTAGCATAGCATACCGCGTGTCCCAACACATGGATGTCGAGGCATCCCTTGCAACCTCGCGCGAGGCCTGTGCCCGAACCTTGGAGGAGGCCAGGGAGGCAGACCGCTGCCGCAAGGTTGCCGAGAAGCACTGGCAGGAGCTTCAAGCCCTGAATGCCCTCCTGGAGCAATAGGCGGAGGCACGCAGAGCCTCCTTGGCTTTGATGAAGAGGGTGCCGACTGATGAGGAGGAGGTCCTGAAGCATGAGGAAGCACTAATGTTGGAGGCCACCGAGCGCAACCTCGACCTTGACCGGTTGGAGACGAGGGAGTGACAGGTTGCACATGCAGAGGTTGCCGTCAGCGCACATGAGGATAGGATCCAGGCGGAAGTGGACCGCAGTGCGGAGGAGGCTCGTGCTGACCTTGCCAATAGGCACGACCTAAATCTGAAGCTTGTGGCCGCCGAAGCTGAGGGCAGGACCACCACTCTTATGTCGAGGTTGACTGAGGCGGAGCAGCGCGAGAAGGCCACTGCGGCTACTGTGATCTCCGTGCAGGTTGAGTTGGACTCCGCCCGTGCTGAACTACTTCCACTCCAGCAGTTAGTTACCGCGGCCAAGTTCCTTGCGCAGCAGAGCAGGGAGGAGGCGATCCACCGACAGACATTGCAGCGCGAACATGCCCCCATGCTCCATGACCTCAGGGTGAGGGCCAACTTGGCGCTGGGCGCTATCTGTGATGAATACGCCCCTCATCCCCATGCCGAAGACTATGCCAGCCACCTTCGCTTCTTCGCCGTTGTCGTGACGCGCCTGGAGGACCGGGCTGAGAGAGCTCGCGAGCTTTTTGACGAAAGGAACCGTAGCCTCCTTGGGCGCGTGTTTTCCCGCGTCTTTAGCCACCTTCAGAATGCCGACCCCAACTTCGACTTCGACGCCGCCATCGCCCAGTCCCTGGGGCTATTCGGGGCGACCTGGAGCGTTGGGTGGATGATAACATGGATGCTCTGGTTAGAGCTTTCTCTTCCGACAATGATGTTGTGGTGGTCACGGCGGATGAAGGCGACATGGTCGATGATGATGAAGACGACGCCGGCGATGACGCCGGTAGCGTGTACGGGAGCGAACCGGAAGATGTTGCGAGCAACATGTCCGACTGAGCCTGCGCACCTTGTCCTGAACGAGCTTGGGCATGGCCCCCAATGATGTGAGTGTATTTTGGGGAGGGGGAGCCCCTCATGTAATCATACTGTTGTTTTATTCCCTGAGCCGGACTTAAGGCATGCTTTAGCTAGTTCTCAAGTTCTTCCTCGTGCTCGCCAAAGTAACTTACCTCAGTCTAGGTGGGCCCCACACTGGCCTTGTAGTTGTCGATGTGTGGTTCTCCCGAGGGGAGTCCTTCCCAGACTTGTGAGGTTTCGGCCTTCTGTGGAGCTCGCTGGTCCGCCTGGGAGGGCCCTGAGAGACGGGCGTTAGACCATGCTGAGATGCGCACGCATACCATGCCCAGCCCCTACTCGTGGAGCGCTCGTGAGGAAGGGGCAGCAGGCGCCGGTCTCAAACAAGGCACGAAGCCGGAAAACTCAAGAAACAAACACAAACGAGAAAAGATGCCCCCCCATGCTCTGCCAATGAAAATACGACTGCGAATTCAAATCCAAAAGGCGGTAAACCGAGCTACAGAGAAAGGGGTTTAAAGCAAAAAGGCCATGTCCGGCACCTAGCTAGTCTTCTTGTCTACCCACCAGCATGCAGCCTAGTGCCTTTGCTGGCCGTGAGCTTAGTCATTGGGGGACAGTGTCGACGGCTAGTGCTGGGCATGGTGCTTCCACTAGGACGTGGGCGGGAGCCCTCGAGGCCCGAGGGCGGCACTCCTGAGACTCCGGGGCATGTACAACCCCACTCATTATTACGTGAGAGTGTCACGGGCGGAGACCTTCACAGGCGCGAGCCTTGCTTCATATCTCCAGATGAGGGCCCCGCCTTGCGCCACTCTCGACCACCGCTGGATCATCCGGAAACCAGGACGAGGCCATGGGGCAAGGGGACGCCAGCAGCGCCCTCGACGACCACGGGCCCTCTGCCAGGGGGAGGGCTCGCCGGCGCCTCCCCAGCAGAGGACCTACCTCCGGGTGACGCCTTGCCCCGCGTGACACGAGGGAGGGCCTTGCTCCGGACCCCTTTCGTGCATCCCCCAGTGAGTCTGTCCTATATGGAGTGGGGCTGCAGCACTGGGCTCGCCGTCAACCACTGTAGCTCGGTCCACCTGCGGCCCATGGTTAGCATAAGTGTGCTCCTAAGATACTAGCAATACCCTGGGGTGGTTGTCGCCGGTGGGCTCGGCGGGGCTCCTGGGTGGCTCGTAGAAGGCCTCGGCCTCCAGCATCTCTTCCTCCCATCCCAGCTCGTGGAACGTGCAGGGGTCGTTCTCTAGCGTGTACTCCTGATCCACCATGCGGGGCACATAAGCTTCCTGAGCTACCTCGCCGAGACCTCCGCCAAGGCACCCTGCGCCCCACACTATTGAGCCCGGCGCGCCTTCCTGGTGGTTGTGTGGTGGCGCTCAATTGGGACCGTGAGGAGCGACGCCCATGCCTATGCCTCCCGGGGAGGCAAGGGAGCGGCCGGATGTCCTGTACCGCCGGTCGTGCTAGCGCTGGCAAGCCCTCCTGGCGCACCTGGGAGCGCGCGGGTGCAACGAGGCCCGTCGTGTGACCTGGCCACAAGTTGAGATGTAAGTAGGGAGCAGAAAGGTGGTGTACCCCTGGCCGTAGCATCCAATAGCTCGGCGACGCGTTCCAGCAGCGCGTCGCGGAGGCCCTCCATCAGCCGGCACCGCAGCAACTCCCGTGCCACCACGAGCGTGGCTCGCATGTTCGCCTGTTCCCGTCGGGTGTGTAGCCCCATCGCTGCTGCGTAGCTTGCAGATCTTGCGGCGGCCCGCGCATGCCGCGACTTGAGGGCGGCGGACGTCGATCCGCGCTGCCCGCATCCGCGGGCGTTGGGCGGCGCGTGGGCATCCTAGAGTGCGGAATTGAGGTATTCTTGCGCGGACGGCGGCGGCCAGGTGGGCCATGCCGCCCAGCGGTCAGCTTGGGTCCTCGGATCGCCGGACAGTGGAGCCGCGAGACAGTGGCGGGTCAGCTACAGAGAGGGAAGCTTTGGTGGACCCCTACCTTGTGCACCAAATGTCGGATTACGGGTTCCGGCAAAACCCTTGAGGTTCGAACACTGGGGCACGCACAAAGACCTTTCCCCCCAACTCACGCTCTCAGAACGATCTCAAAACCTAGCTCGCCGAACCCGAAGAACAAGGGACACAAGAGTTTATACTGGTTTGTGCCACCGATGTGGTGTAATACCCTACTCCGGTGTGGTGTGGTGGATTGCCTTATAGGCTGGGGATGAACGAGTACAAGGGAAGAATAGCCTCCTGAGGAGAGGTGCTCTTGAGCTCGATGAGCTTGTGTGGAGGGGATGGTCTGAATGATCCGATCGTCCCTTGCTATGATGGTGGCTAGTCCTATTTATAGAGGCCCAGGTCCTCTCCCCAAATATTATGCGGGAAGGGATCCCACACCGGCCAATTCGAAGGGGGACAACAAGTACAAGTTATCCTGACAAAAGGTGGTCTTCGCCTGCCAAAGGTTCTGGCGGTGACGCCGTTGTGGGCTCCATGGTGACCTCTGTCTTGCCGTCCTGCTGGTCTTGGTCTCTTTGCACCGATACGGAAACCTTTGCCTGATGCCTCAAGACTCCTTGCCTGCACCTGCCTCTTTAGCACCGAAGAGGAAACTAGCACTCTGCACCTACTGGCGCCCTCCTGGCCTTGGTCATGATGGCTCATGCCATGGGAACCTCACGAGGTGCCCCTCGCCTTGATCTCTCCGCTCCTTGCGAGGCGGCCTAGTGAGGCCGCCCTGAGGAGGTCTTGTGTTACCCGCCTTGCGAGGCTTGGCCCCTCGCGAGGGTCTTGAGCATTGGTTGACGAAGATGGGCCGCACAAGGCCGCGGGTGGAGCCACGCCCTGGGCCACAGGCAGGCAAGTCTGTGGACCCCCGTTCCCAGGACGCCGACATACCTGACTCCTCACCTCCGTTGAGTTCCCAATCTTTAGAGTTGCGTTTAATTCTTTCCAATAAATCCCATCTGAATTCAATATTCTTCATCATAAAAGAACTAGTACAAGAAGTATCGAGCATGGGGCAATTATTGAGAGAAAGCCGAGAATAAAAAATTTGAATAATAATTTCTCTTGAGAGCTCATAATTGGGGCATGAATATAACCTTGACTTAAGCCTCCCGCAAGCTTGAGCGATGCTTTCTCCTTCGCAAGGACAAAAAATATATATATATATATATAATTACGATCACGATGAACCAGATGCATAGGATAAAACTTCTGATGAAATTCCAATTTCAATTGGTTGTATTTCCATGATCCAATATCATCACATAGCCTAAACCATGTCAATGCCTTTCCCTTCAAATATAAAGGGAAGACCTTCTTCTTGATAACATCCTCGGGCATACCTGCAAGCTTAAATAATCCACAAACTTCATCCACATAAATTAGGTGTAATCCACAAACCATGTCAATGCCTTTCCCTTTAAATAATCCACAAGCTAGCAGTTTCTCTATCATACCTGAAGGAATTTCAAAGTAAACATTTTCAGTAGGTTCAGTAGGTTGAGGAGCAATTCTTTGCTCCACTGGTCGGGGTGAAGATACCCCGAACAAGCCCCTCAAAGGATTACTTTCCATAGTAACAAGTGATAGTAAATTTCAGCACACTATATAATTTTTTCCTTACCAAATTCCACTTATAAAAGGTGCTTCATTCCCTAGCAATGGCGCCAGAAAAGAGTCTTGATGACCCACAAGTATAGGATATCTATCATAGTCCTTTCGATAAGTAAGAGTGTCAAACCAACGAGGAGGAGAAGGAAATGCCAAGCAATTTTCAGTAAGGTATTCTCTGTAAGCACTGAAATTATCGGTAACAGATAGTTTTGTGATAAGGTAATTCGTAACGGGTACCAAGTAAAAAAAGTAAACAAGGTGCATCAAGGTGGCCCAATCCTTTTTGTAGAAAAGGACAAGCCTGGACAAATCAAATTCTTATATAAGGGAAAGCAGTCCCAAGGACACATGGGAATTATCGTCGAGCTAGTTTTCATCATGCTCATTTGTTTCGCGTTCGTTACTTTGATAATTTGATATGTGGGTGGACCGGTGCTTGGGTACTGACCTTTCTTGAACAAGCATCCCACTTATGATTAACCCCTCTTGCAAGCATCCGCAACTACAAAAGAAGTACTAAGGTAAACCTAACCCTAGCATGAAACATGTGGATCCAAATCAGCCCATTACGTAGAAACACATAAACTAGGGTTTAAGCTTCTATCACTCTAGCAACCCATCATCTACTTATTACTTCCCAATGCCTTCCCCTAGGCCCAAACAATGGTGAAGTGTCATGTAGTCGACATTCACATGACACCACTAGAGGAGAGACAACATACATCTCATCAAAATATCGAACGAATACCAAATTCACATGACTACTTATAGAAAGACTTCTCCCATGTCCTTAGGAACAAACGTAACTACTCACAAATCATATTCATGTTCATAATCAGAGGGGTATCAATATGCATGAAGGATCTGAACATATGATGTTCCACCGAATAAACCAACTAGCATCAACTAAAAGGAGTAATCAACACTACTAGCAACCCACAGGTACCAATCTGAGGTTTTGAGACAAAGATCATATACAAGTGATGAACTAGGGTTTGAGATGAGATGGTGCTGGTGAAGTTGTTGATGGAGATTGACCCACTCCCGATGAGAGGATCGATGGCGATGACGATGGTGATGATTTCCCCCTCCCGAAGGGATGTTTCCCCGGTAGAACAGCTCTGCCGGAGCCCTAGATTGGTTCCGCCAAGGTTCCGCCTCGAGACGGCGGCACTTCATCCCGAAAGCTTCCTTCTTCTTTTTTTAGGGTGAAAGACTTCATATAGCAAAAGATGGGCACCGGAGGCCTGCCAGGGGCCCATGAGGCAGGGGGCGCGCCCAAGGGGGTAGTGCTTGCCCCCACCCTCGTGGATGGTGGGTGGCCCCCCTCTGGTGCTTTCTTCGCCCAATATTTTTTATATATTCCAAAACTGACTTTTGTGGAGTTTTAGGACTTTTGGAGTTGTGCAGAATAGGTCTCTAATATTTGCTCCTTTTCCAACCTAGAATTCCAGCTGCCGGCATTCTCCCTCTTCGTGTAAACCTTGTAAAATAAGAGAGAATAGGCATAAGTATTGTGACATAATGTGTAGTAACAGCCCATAATGCAATAAATATCTATATAAAAGCATGATGCAAAATGGACGTATCACAAGGCTTATTATGATGTGCATTACCGAGAGGACCTAGAGATACCTCTCCAATAGTCGGAGTGACAAATCCCAGTCTCGATCTATGCCAACCCAAAAAACACCTTCGAAGATACCCGTAGAGCATCTTTGTAATCACCCAATTACGTTGTGATGTTTGACAGCACACAAGGCATTCCTCCGCTATCCGGGAGTTGCATAATCTCATAGTCAAAGCAGTATGTATATGACATGAAGAAAGCAATAGCAATAAAAGTGAACGATCAATATGCTAAGCTAACGGATGGGTCTTGTTCATCACATCATTCTCCTAATGATGTGATCCCATTCATCAAATGACAACACATATCTATGGTTAGGAAACTTAACCATCTTTGATTAACGATCTAGTCTAGTGGAGGCTTACTAGGGACATGGTGTTTTGTCTATGTATCCACACATGTATCAAGTTTGTGGTTAATAAAATTCTAGCATGAATAATAAACATTTATCATGATATAAGGAAATATAAAATAACAACTTTATTATTGCCTCTAGGGCATATTTCCTTCAGTCTCCCACTTGCACTAGAGTCAATAATCTAGATTACATTGTAATGATTCTAACACCCATGGAGTCTTGGTGTTGATCATGTTTTGCTCCTGTAAGAGGCTTAGTCAACGGGTCTGCCACATTCAAATCCGTATGTATTTTGCAAATCTCTATGTCTCCCTCCTTAACATGATCACGGATGGAGTTGAAGCATCTCTTGATGTGTTTGGTCCTTTTGTGAAATCTGGATTCCTTCGCCAAGATAATTGCTCCAGTATTGTCATAACAGATTTTCATTGGACCCGATGCACTAGGTATTACACCTAGATCGGATATGAACTCCTTCGTCCAGACTCCTTCATTCCCTGCTTTCGAAGCAGCTATGTACTCCGCTTCACACGTAGATCCTGCAATGATGCTTTGCTTGGATCTGCACCGATTGACAACTCCACCATTCAACATAAATACGTATCCGGTTTGTGACTTAGAGTCATCCGGATCAGTGTCAAAGCTAGCATCGACGTAACCATTTACGATGAGCTCTTTGTCACCTCCATAAATGAGAAACATATACTTAGTCCTTTTCAGGTACTTCAGGATGTTCTTGACTGCTGTCCAGTGATCCACTCCTGGATTACCTTGGTACCTCCCTGATAGAATTATAGAAAGGCACACATCAGGTCTGGTACATAGCATTGCATACATGATAGAACCTATGACCGAAGCATTGAATATTACTCAACTTCACACCTTGTAACACAGGCAAGAACCCTTTCTTTGACTGATCCATTTTGAACTTCTTCAAAACTTTATAAAGGTCTGTGCTTTGTGAAAGTCTAATTAAGCGTCTTGATGTATCTCTATAGATCTTGATGCCCAATATATAAGCAGCTTCACTGAGGTCTTTCATTGAAAAACTTTTATGCAAGTATCCTTTTATGCTATCCAGAAATTCTATATCATTTCCAATCAACAATATGTCATCCACATTTCATATTAGAAATGGTATAGATCTCCCACTCACTTTCTTGTAAATACAGGCTTCTCCAAAAGTCTGTATAAAACCATATGCTTTGGTCACCTCATCAAAGCGTATATTCCAACTCCGAGATGCTTGCACCTGTCCATAGATGGATCGCTGGAGCTTGCACACTTTGTTAGCACCTTTAGGATCGACAAAACCTTCTGGTTGCATCATATACAACTCTTCTTTAAGAAATCCATTAAGGAATGCAATTTTGACATCCATTTACCAGATTTCATAATCATAAAATGCGGCAATTTCTATCATGATTCAGACAGACTTAAGCATCACTACGGGTGAGCAGGTCTCATCCTAGTCAACTCCTTGAACTTGTCGAAAACCTTTCGCGACAAGTCGAGCTTTGTAGACATTAACATTACCATCAGCGTCAGTCTTCTTCTTGAAGATCCATTTATTCTCTATGGCTCGCCGATCATCGGGCAAGTCAACCAAAGTCCACATTTTGTTCTCACACGTGGATCCTACCTCAGATTTCATGGCCTCAAGCCATTTATCAGAATCTGGGCTCATCATTGCTTCTTCGTAGTTCATAGGTTCGTCATGATCTAGTAACATGACCTCCAGAACAGGATTACCATACCACTCTGGTGCGGAACTTGCTCTGGTTAACCTACAAGGTTTGGTAGTAACTTGATATGAATTTCATGATCATTATCATTAGCTTCCTCTCTAGTTGGTGTAGGCATCACTGGAACGGTTTTCTATGATGAGCTACTTTCCAATTCGAGAAAAGGTACAATTACCTCATCAAGTTCTACTTTCCTCCCACTAACTTCTTTAGAGAGAAACTCCTTCTCTAGAAAGGATCCATTCCTAGCAACAAAGATCTTGCCTTCAGATCTGTGATAGAAGGTGTACCCAATAGTTTCTTTTGGGTATCCTATGAAGATGCACTTCTCCAATTTGGGTTCGAGCTTATCAGGCTGAAGCTTTTTCACATAAGCATCGCAACCCCAAACTTTAAGAAATGACAGCTTAGGTTTCTTGCCAAACCATAGTTCATACCATGTCATCTCAATGGATTTAGACAGTGCCCTATTTAACGTGACTGCAGCTGTGTCTAATGTATAACCCCAAAATGATAGTGGTAAATCGGTAAGAGACATCATAGATCGCACCATATCTAATAAAGCACGGTTACGACGTTTGGACACAACATTATGCTGTGGTGTTCCAGGTGGCATGAGTTGTGAAACTATTCCACATTGTTTTAAATGAAGGCCAAACTCGTAACTCAAATATTCGCCTCTGTGATCAGATCGTAGAAACTTTATTTTATTGTTACAATGATTCTCCACTTCACTCTAAAATTCTTTGAACTTTTCAAATGTTTCAGACTTGTGTTTCATTAAGTAGATATACCCATATCTGCTCGAATCATCTGTGAAGGTCAAAAAATGATGATACCCGCCACGAGCCTCAACACTCATCGGACCGCATACATCGGTATGTATTATTTCCAATAAGTTAGTTGCTCGCTCCATTTTTCCGGAGAACAGAGTTTTAGTCATCTTGCCCATGAGGCATGGTTCACAAGCATCAAATGATTCATAATCAAGTGATTCCAAAAGCCCATCCGCATGGAGTTTCTTCATGCGCTTTACACCAATATGACCTAAGCGGCAGTGCCACAAATACGTTGCACTATCATTATCAACTTTGCATCTTTTGGCATCAATATTATGAATATGTGTATCACCACAATCGAGATTCAATAAAAATATGAAGTTCGGAGATCTGGAGGGCCATTTCTCGTAGAATGGCGAGCCTCTCCTCTCCCACCTCCGCCCCCTAGCACCCACCGTTCTCCATGGCGAGCTCTAACGTAATCCTCCATGGAAGGCCTCTTGCATTGGGACTTTGCACCTGGCCTTGCATTGGCCGATCAGGTGAGACGCAGGTTTGGCTCCACGGTCCATTTCTCTCCTTCTCGGGACTCCAAGGAATTTTTTTTGGTGGTCTCTTTCTCCTCGGCTTCCTTCCCCCTCACTGTGGATTCGGTTGGCATTGCACTACAATGCTGTATTGGGGGCCTTAGCAATGGATTCAAAGTGCTTCAACTCAATTCTCGATCCTTCCGGTTTTCGGTGGCTAATAATAAAGTGGGACATTTCATCCACCATTTGAGGGATCGTGTTTGGCCGGATTTTGTATGTCATTTCCACCTTTTCAATGGCCGTTTTGCAAGTGCTCCAATTGATGATTCATGTTGGCACGCTGACACTGAGCTCACGGATTTATCTTCTCGTCGTTCATTGGCTGTTAAATCATCTTTACAATTCCTGCATTCGGGAGCTAACTTGAATTCTAACTCTGAGGAGGTGTTGTGTAAGTTTGGTCTGATTCCGTTTTCTTCGATGCGGTTCTCCAACAATGCTCATGAAGCGTCCTCATCACGCTTGAATCAAAATTCACAGGATCTTACGACATCAGTTCTTACTATGGGGGATCCTGCTGATCCTTCCTCATGAGCTGCTTGCATGGTTCCATCGCCCAACGATCGCGCCGCATTTGTCAGGACCCCGACTCGATGTCACATCGATCTAGCCGGTAACACTTCATATCACTTTGCGGCCTCACGCACGGTGTTCCCACGGGTGTCGCCTTACCTTTGCCCGGGACCGTTTGCGCCTTTTGGCTCACGTATATGATAGTGTCGCTAGCATCTATATGATAAAGAGCCCGGGCTGACATGACTAGTCGTAAACCCAAAGTGGCACAGACTTACAAGGACAGGCATCCATGACCCAGCTTCGAACGTGTCGGTCATCAGCAAGTGGGTCCGGGCTGTAGCACTGGGCTAGCAGGACTCCGGTAAACCGGGCTGTAGCGGGCTAACAGGACTCCGGTACTCAAAGCGTGACATTTCCCCGAAGGGACAGACACAGGAACGAAGAAGGACACATGCCGGCCAGCCTAAGTGTTCCGGAGCAGTAGCAAGCTACCATGGCTCAGTGGAAGCACTAGGAGACATTTCCCGGTAAGAGAGGCTACTAAAGATAAACAACTAGATGGTCAGATCCCACACATACCAAGCATTTCAATAACATACACCCAATATGCTCGATATGTGCAATACAACATGGCATCACAAAATGACTCTACGACTCAAGTAATTTATTCAATAGGCTCCGAGGAGCGAGACATTACAAACATGGGTCTCACGACCCAACAATCAGAGCATACAAGTCAAAGCACAAGCGGAGGCTATCATGTCTGAGTACAGACATCTATAAATGAAAAAGGCTGAGAAGCCTGACTATCGTTCAGATCCTGCCGAGGGCACAAGATCGTAGATGAGGTATCAAGCTAAACGTCGAAGTCCACGTGAAACTACTAGCGAGACCGAAGTCTCTCTGCAAAACATAAAATAGGCAAACGTGAGTACAAATGTACCCAGCAAGACTTACATCAGAACTATCTACATATGCATCATTATCAACAAAGGGGTGGTGGGGTTTAACTGCAGCAAGCCAGCTTTGACTCGGTGGCTATCCTGAACTACGACTGCAAGTAACTCTTTTGAGGTGGCGCACACGAGTCCACATATTCACCATATCAATACACCACTATGGATCCGCTCCCGTCTCCCTACGAGAACGCCATCCATAGCACTCACGCTTATCTTGCGTATTTTAGAGTATCCACTTTCACTTGTCTATGAACTGATATAAGCAACCCAGAAGTCCTTTTCCGTGGACACGGCTATTCGAATAGATTAGGTTAACCCTGCAGGGGTGTACTTCTTCACACACGCTCTCACCACTTACCGCCGTTTACACGACATGTACTCGGCAACCTTCAAGTGGAAGCCCAACGTGGGTGTCGGCCACGGCCTGCCTAAACACTCAAGTCTCTAGTCCAGGTTTATCGCCTATTCGGGTTCCATCCATGAGGAGATCCGGCCGGAGTTTCGCTCACAGCCCCAAACGATGTGTACAGGGTTCCGTGACACCAAACGGGTGCCCGGTTTACCCGGCCACGTGCCTACCGCATCACAGCCCACCCCTACGGTCAGCGCTGTCCACGGCCTCCAGCATACTACAAACACCAGAAACTACTTGCAACTCCTGGACAGAGGACAAGGGTGATTAAGAAGCTGAGAGGGTCCATTGGTTTCGGGCCCAATGCGTGGTAGTAGCTGAATCATGGATCACAAACACAGAACTCAGTTCCTGAGGACGGCTGCAATGAGACAACCCACCATGTACTCCTACATGGCCTCTCACCGCTACCTTTACCAAATCGTGTTCACACGCTTAGCTCACACACCGTAGGACATGTTCACACACCTCTGATTCATCCCCGATGAATCAGACCTGACTCAACTCTAAGCAGTAGCAGGCATGACAAACAAACATGAATGAGTAGGCACAACAGGGCTCAAACAACTCCTACTCATGCTAGTGGGTTTCATCTATTTACTGTGGAATGACAGGTCATGCAAAGGATAAAGGGGTTCAGCTACCGCAGCAAGTAACAGATGAATCGGTGTTGTCCTAATGCAGTAAAAGAGAGCAGGAGCGAGAGAGTAGGATTGTATCGGAATGAACAAGGGGGTTTTGCTTGCCTGGCACTTCTGAAGATAACATTGAGTCTTCATCAGTGTCAACGATCACGTCATCGGTATCACGTCTATCGAGAGGGGACAAATACCGGCAACACAGAAAGGAACACAATCAATGCAATGCACAATATGATGCATGATCATGACATGGCAAAATGAATGTGTTTTGAGCTAATGCAACTAAAACCAGATTAAATGAAGTTGGTTTGAATCCAAGATTCAAATTCAAACTCCATATATGATTATTTAAATGCCCTTTAATTGATTTGTGCTAAACAGCAGCTATAAGTTGTTCTAACATGCATGAAAATGGTACAGATGGATTCCTTGAATTTTTCTGATAATTTTTCATATATAAATTATTTAATTTGGAGTTACGGTTAATTTTCTATGATTTATAGAAGTTTTAGCTATTTTCTGAAATTTTCTGATTATTTAGAATTAAAATAATTCCAGAAAATTAATTATGACATCAGCACTGCGTCATGCTTGCATCAGCAAGTCAACAGGGCTGGTCAGGGTCAAACCTGACCAGTGGGGTCCACTGGTCAGTGACAGGGGGGGGGTTTATTTTAGTTTAATTAAGGATTAAGACACTAGGGCCCACATGTCAGTGTCTATTAAACTAACTATTATTTAGTTAATACTAATCCTAGCCTAATTAGCCGGGCGGGCCCGCAGGTCAGTGAGAGAGAGAGGGGGGTCAAACCGGGCAGTGGGTCAACCCACGCCGGTCAGCGGGTTAGCGGGCGCCGGCGTTTAGCCGCCGGCGAGTCCCGACGCGGTGGTGCGCTGCGGAAAGGGCCTACAGAGCGCCGTTTGGCGCGCGGAGCACGACTACGGGATGCGGACGCTCGTCCGCATCCAACCAGGGTGGTGGCGTGGCCGGGGAGTGGCCGGAGAGTGGTCGGCGACGAGTTTTAGCGGCGGCCGGAGTTCGGGCTGGGGCAGGGACGCGGCTGCAGCGCTCGAGCGAGCAAGCGGAGTGGAGAGGCATCCTCCTGGAGGCGCCAGGAGCGTGTCAGTGCCCCTGGAGCGAGCAGAAGAGGCTCGGGAACGCGGGCTCGCCGGCCATGGCGGACGGCGGCCTCGGGTGACCTCGGGGCTTCGGCTAACGGACGAGAACGGAGGGGGTGAGCAAGGGGAAAAGCGCAGGAGCTCACAGCGATGACGATGGGATGCTCGGCGAGGTCGGGGACGGCCCGGAGCCGACGAATTCGTCGACGGCGACCGGCGGGTCTGAAGAGGGGAAGAACGGCGGGGCGGCGCCTCGGGGCTTCTCCGGTCGCGTGAGATGGCGGGGAGGGTGAGGATGGAGTGGCGGAGCTGGTGGGCTAGTTGGGGGAGCGAGGGAGGCCCTGTGGCCGCGGTGGTGGCGTCGGCGGCGGCGGTGGTTCTCGGGTGAGAGGGAAACGGCGAGAGAGGGAGCAGGGGAGGAGTGAGAGAGGTCGGGCGGATCGGGACGTCACCGAGGAGGGGATTCGCGGCGTCGCGCTGTCCTCGGATGCAGGCAGGCAGCCTGGTGGCGTGGCGGTCGCGCGCGCGTGCGCTGTCTCCCTCCTCTGCCTACTGGCAGAGGTAGAGGACGACTGGCACCAGGCCAGTGGGCTGGGCCGCGCAGGTAAGTGGCCCTGGTGAGTAATGTTCTTTTTTTAATTTTTCAGTTCTGTTTCCCTTTTTATTTTATTTTGCCACTGTTTTCAAATTCAAAATAATTTCAAACAGTGCCAAAACATTCTGAAATATTTTATGTTACCTCTCTGGACTATTCCAAAAGTACATAAAACATTTCAAAGCATTTGAAAATATATTCATTATATATTATGAATATATCCCCAAATTCAAATAGACTATTGATTTAAATTCAGAGACCAAATAATTCCTTAAAAATATTCCAGAATTTTGGTTTGATATATAACTCTTGCCAAAATTCACAAAACTATTTTTAGGGCACTTTGGATTCACAGAATGCAATTTAAAGGGTGCTTGCCCTTCTTTTAGTTAGGTTTTGAGGTTTCAACAATCCTCAATTCAAGTTTCAGAAATTTAGACATGATGCATGGATGATAAAGCAAGGACAAGCAAGGCCTAAACTGGGGATGTGACAACTCACCCCCACTAAACAAGAATCTCGTCTCGAGATTCAAGCGTAGGGTAAGGTGAAGGGAAAACGCAACTAGTATAATCTTCACGATCCAGGGTGCACTTCAGTTGAACGTTGATTCAATCACCATCATTGTCTTGTCGTCTTGCTCTGAGAAATCCTGTCAACATGACAGGGGGGGGGGGAAGAAGGAGACTCTAGAAGGGTCGATCTTCTCGAAGATCGAACAATTCACGGAATGAGATATAACAGTATCTCTCGAGCTGAGAGACGAAGCATACCTCTAGAGGGATGGAGTGGAGCAGGTGACGAGGTTCACTAGGTGGACAACAAATTCATACCTAAGAAGGTGGCAAACGATGGTCAACGTAGCGAGGAGTTGAGTTGCCATGATACCACGACGAAACATCCTGAAGGAGGGTGATTCGTAGATTATCCCCTTAAGTGGCAAAAGAATTACCTTTGATTCAGAGATCATTGAAACTCTTTAAACCAGCCTAAGACAAATCTCGAGCGATCGTTTGGAGGGGGTCGGCAGAATGGCATACTCAAACTTGGATGATGTGGATTACCTTGTTGAAGACAACGTAATGGATGATTTTTTTGCTTATCACCGGAAATGGAAGAGACCCGTGGTAGAATGGCACATTGGCGGTGCAAGCTGGGAGCAAAATGCAAATGCTGGGAATGATTCTGGTAACTGGGGAAAAACCCAACAATAGAGAGTGATTTCACTGTTTGAAGAGGTCATAGCATTTCCGAGGAAGTTGAGAGCAAACCTAGTTAGTGTCGACGGTAACACGTAGCGCTTGTGCGTGCTCTCAAGAACTTGAGCATTTCCACAATCATCAAGATTCTACCAATATCCGTGTCAAGGATTCTGGCAACACAACTTACTACCATGATGAATACCGGTGGAAGATGCCGATGCAAAGGAAGATAACACCTTCTCAGATTTCACCCTTGACGGGGCCAAGGAAATAAAATCTGGATGATCGACCGAGAGACATTTAGCACTCCGCTTCTAATGTTCTCCTTGATGTGCTAGTGTAACCCATTCATAGAAATGGTCTGGTATCTAGGACATCAAGTAAAAGGTCGGACTTCGGGATCTCAAAATCCATAGGGGCAACTAGGGAGTAAATCCTACGAAATCCCTATGGGGAGGTGGCCAACTTCATCAATCAAGATATTATAATAACAGGTCTTCCGGCTGGGTGTGTTGGCCACGACATCCACTTTACCGGTTATCGCGCGACCAATATTATAATTCTTGGGAAATATCCCAACCATCATATCTGCCTGAGATTCAGATCTGGTTGGTGTCAGGATATTCCAGACTCATCGAGTCTAGGAAGAAAAATAAAAGTTTGCAACACAAATCGACGAGAAGACGTTGCGAGATTCTCGGGAGACGAACTACGATAGCAAGCTCCAAAACATGAGCTGGTTCCGCTACAAACATGTGAACATGTTGTCCAAGACAAGCATGACCACGTGGTAGTCTTATAATAAAACACTACCGAGTTCAGGAGGGGAACCATCATCGAGGATATCGAAGTCCTTGCATAAGGTATACTCTTAAGAAGGAACTTCTTCTCCTTGAACAATTCAATCAGTGGCTTGGTGTGCTAGGGACACATATAGATTGAAGGTTGCAAGTCTTCAAACCACAGAATTCTTCGCACGTGTGCATGACTGATTTGGAATGATTCCAAGGAAACAACATTGACTTTCTCGAATCCACGGCGGCAACTTGCATCAAATGCACATGGACTGGAGGAAGTCACTTCTTACATCCGAACATTTGCTCCATGAACTAGCATGAAGAAATGCTTTCAAAAGTTTCCAACACTAGCTTAATGTTCAACAAAATTATGGAGGAGATAAGGATGTTGTCAATGGCCTCAACAACAATTCATCTAGGTTTCCTTTTAAAAGGAATTCCATAGTTAAGTGAACACGGTGATAGCATTGGTCAGACCAAAGATATAATGGTGTATGCTCGAGGAATCAACCACGAGTAAGACAACATTATGAATATCGTTGATTCTGATTTGATTTGACGATAGCCCACACTCAAATCAAAGGATTGATAAGACAATAGGTCCAGCAACTGATCACAAGGACCAATCGATGAAGATATCATCTTTCTTCAACACACACTACACAAGAATATCCCTTTGGGACGAACTAAGTCAGGCAAGCTTTTATCTTCCAACTCTCCAAGTTTTTGTCTAGCTTAACCAACTAGCTCTGGGATATCTAACACCGATTCTTGGAGAAAGGGTGGTTCACAAGAAACCAACTTGATCACGAGCTCAACATAGCGGTCAGGTGACAACCTGGTAATACTTCTGAGAAGATATTCAGAAAATCACGAGCCATCGGTATGTTACTAAGCTCGAGAAAAATCTTGCTTTTGAGGGCAAGACGATATGATCAAATGAGTGAGGACTGGACAAGATCCTAACTCATCAATCGAAGGGTGCACCGAAATAAGGACTAGGTAGCACGATCAGTCTTAGAAGGATGATTCGAAAACCAACATACTAAGAATGAAATTATTATCCTTTAACTACCAAGCAACAGAGTTGCTAGCAGTATTGATTTCACACATCACAATTCATTTGTCGGTATTCCGGTTGCAACAACACGAAGACCGAGGAATGACTAATGACGGCAAGAAGTATCACTGTACCAGGAGTTCATAGGATGGGGTGCAATTCCTATAACAATCCCGATTTAAAGATGGTAATACTCCTAGGTAGAACAGAACGAAAGCTGGATTAGCAATTTGATCTGCGGGGCACAACTTCTTTGACCCAATCCTAGATATGGAAGAGGTACCGGAGTTTGTTTCTCCTAGTCATTCTGCGATAGAATGGCTTGACAGACCACAAGAGTAATAGGCATCGATAGACGAACGCACGCATACTCTTGACTATCAATTGATAGACGAGGGTCAGAAGACAACTAAAGAGGGACAACTCAAAGGAACATACGATTTTCTGAGTTGTGGATGCATGGTTTAGCATGTCGAACGAATTCCACATATTTCTTCCAGATAACCCATGCAGAAAGGTAGAACTGGCAGAGTCACGATTTATGGATGGAGAACTCCTCAAGAGTACTCTAATTGTGATCTTTTGATCCAATAAACATCTGCCATAAGCGGTTCATAGTATTTGGAAGAAGGAAATACCAC
>NC_057800.1:236484539-236486356 GCF_018294505.1 Triticum aestivum
AAATATTTTATGTTACCTCTCTGGACTATTCCAAAAGTACATAAAACATTTCAAAGCATTTGAAAATATATTCATTATATATTATGAATATATCCCCAAATTCAAATAGACTATTGATTTAAATTCAGAGACCAAATAATTCCTTAAAAATATTCCAGAATTTTGGTTTGATATATAACTCTTGCCAAAATTCACAAAACTATTTTTAGGGCACTTTGGATTCACAGAATGCAATTTAAAGGGTGCTTGCCCTTCTTTTAGTTAGGTTTTGAGGTTTCAACAATCCTCAATTCAAGTTTCAGAAATTTAGACATGATGCATGGATGATAAAGCAAGGACAAGCAAGGCCTAAACTGGGGATGTGACAACTCACCCCCACTAAACAAGAATCTCGTCTCGAGATTCAAGCGTAGGGTAAGGTGAAGGGAAAACGCAACTAGTATAATCTTCACGTTCCAGGGTGCACTTCAGTTGAACGTTGATTCAATCACCATCATTGTCTTGTCGTCTTGCTCTGAGAAATCCTGTCAACATGACAGGGGGGGGAGAGAAAAAAAAAGGAGACTCTAGAAGGGTCGATCTTCTCGAAGATCGAACAACTCACGGAATGAGACATATCAATATCTCTCGAGCTGAGAGACGAAGCACACCTCTAGAGGGATGGAGTGGAACAGATGACGAGGGTACACTAGGTAGACAACAATTTCACGCTTAAGAAGGTGGTAAACGATTGTCAACGTAGCGAGGAGTTGAGTTGCCATGATACCACGATGAAACATCCTGGAGAAGGTGATCGTAGAGTATTATCTTAAGTGGCAAAAAGAATTACTTTTGATTCAGAGATCATTGGAACTCTTTATACCAGCCTAAGGTAATCACAAGCGATCATTTGGAGGGGGTTAGTAGAATGGCATACTCAAACTTGGATGATGTGGATTACCTTGTTGAAGACAACGTAATGGATGAATTTTGCTTATCACCAGAAATGGAAGAGACCCATGGTAGAATGGCACATTGGCGGTGCAAGCTGGGAACCAAATGCAAATGCGGGGAATGATTCTAGTAACTGGGGAAGAACCCAACAATAGAGAGTGAATTCACTGTTTGAATAGGTCATAGCATTGCCGAGGGAACTGAGAGCAACCCAGCTAGTGCCGAGGATAACACGTAGCGCTTGTGCGTGCTCTCAAGAACTTGAGCATTTCCATATTCATCAAGGTTTTACCAACATCCGTGTCAAGGGTCCGGTAACACAACTTACTACCATGATGAATGGTGATGGAGGATGCAGATGCAAAGGAAGATAACACCTTCTCAGATTTCACCCTTGACGGGGCCAAGGAAATAAAATCTGGATGATCGACCGAGAGACATTTAGCACTCCGCTTCTAATGTTCTCCTTGATGTGCTAGTGTAACCCATTCATAGAAATGGTCTGGTATCTAGGACATCAAGTAAAAGGTCGGACTTCGGGATCTCAAAATCCATAGGGGCAACTAGGGAGTAAATCCTACGAAATCCCTATGGGGAGGTGGCCAACTTCATCAATCAAGATATTATAATAACAGGTCTTCCGGCTGGGTGTGTTGGCCACGACATCCACTTTACCGGTTATCGCGCGACCAATATTATAATTCTTGGGAAATATCCCAACCATCATATCTGCCTGAGATTCAGATCTGGTTGGTGTCAGGATATTCCAGACTCATCGAGTCTAGGAAGAAAAATAAAAGTTTGCAACACAAATCGACGAGAAGACGTTGCGAGATTCTCGGGAGACGAACTACGATAGCAAGCTCCAAAACATGAGCTGGTTC